>NC_071285.1:8841325-8863551 GCF_943735745.2 Anopheles bellator | reverse complement strand
CACTATTATATGATCCTAATAATTGAAATCTAGAAGGCTGTAGCAGCCCGTTGCTATCTCTCTCTTTCTCTCTTTCTCTCCCTCTCTCTTTTACTCTTTCTCTTATTCTATCTCTCTCACACTCTCCCCATATTGCCATAGGGAGTATTTTAAGGATTAGAGTCCACCCCACCCCCTTCCCTTCGTCCTAGAAGGACAAAATTTGGTCACATGATTTCTCAGGTGACCATCAACAATTGTGCAAGATTTGACTCGATTCGATTCATAACTTGTGGAGTAATCAATGTTTTAACGGTTCGTTTGTATGGGAGGGGTAAGAAGGAGGGGGCGGAGGGGTTTCTAACCATGACGTTGCTCATCCTTGGCCCCTAAAACCCCTGTGTGGCAAGTTTCGAGTCAATCGGTCCAGTAGTTTCGGAGTCTATAAACCGCACACAAAACGGAGCGTCATTTTTATAATATAGATTTTCTATTTTCTATTTTCTTTTCGTCTTGAGTCTCACGTCATCTGCTTGTTGAAAAAATTATGCAATAAAATGACGGCATGATGATTTTGACTAGTAATCATCGGTATCGATAATACCAAGAATAGAAAATAGAAAAAGAACGTTCTATTAAACAAGGTCCGGCATTCAAATATTTTTTACTTACACAAAAATGTTCATTTAGACTGTGCCTCTTCATTTCGCAAGGGCCCAACACTAACGACATCAAAATATTGAAAAAAAGTACACCCCATCAGGACACTGGCCCTTCGGGTGGCATCGGTCGGCAAAGGTTGTGCCGAAAGTTTACGCTTTCCATTATCGCCCGGTAAACAATTGTTGGCTGGGTGGGTGGCCAGGATGTGTATCATGCTCTCGCAAAATTATGCTACCCTCGCCGGGGCCCTCCAAAAAAGCGGCCAACGCGAGGCGGCCACCGTCACCATAATGGCCACGGACACGGGGCATCATGGACGGAAAGGGTTGCGAACGAAATTTATGAATCAATGTTTGCACATTTCTCACGAAGCGGCGGCTCTCGGCGGCCGCCACTAGCTGTTTTCATAACATTGTACAAACTTTCGGCATTTCCTCAAGAGGGCCGGGGCTCCATTGGCGGCTCCGGATCGGCCTGGATGCTCTGGATTTGCGAATCCAACATTGTTGTGCGGGGGTTTGTTTTTATTTTCGAGTGTTGTTTGCACTCGCCCCGAAGCATGTTACTCACAGGATGGCTGTAGCATAAGTAACGCAACGTGTTCCACTCCATTCTTTGGCGTTTTGGTTAGAACATGAGATTTCCCACTTTACTCTTTGCAATTTGCTAATTCCAACTTGTTAATTTAATCTTGCCGATTCGTTTTGGTCATAAGCGGGTGCTGTGAGTATTTAATAAACGATGTGTAACGAGTGTTTCTATTTTCAAGTGCTATAATGAACACTGTCGTTAGACGCACCTACATTCGCGTACATCGTGTAATTTTTAAAGTTTATCAGAAGATTAAAGAACTTCGAGTTTGATTGCTGTAAAACTTCAACAATCCTTCCGCATCCTTGCGCGTCACGCCGTAGCTCGGTAAGGGACGTTTATGAATAATTCCACCAATTTCTGCTGGTCAAAACTTCGTCCACGTAAATATCTTAATAGAGGTCCTGAATTTCGTCACTTCCTTCGAGAAATGCCAATCGATCAACAGAATTTCGTCCGTCCGCTCAATTACGACAATAGAAACCCGTACCGTTCCAGAGCAGACTGGCCAGCGGAGGCCTCCTCCGACGGACGGGTGTCGCACCGTTTAACCGAAGTGTGACATATTGTCACCATTAGTTGACTGCCACCGAACCGCCCGAAAGGGACCAAGACCGGACCCACTCACTCGCCCCGGGGTAAAAGGCGTGAAAATATTTCCGACCGTCGGTGGCGCGCTGCAAATTGATTTAATTGAGGAACAGGACGCCACGGCCGGACCTCATATAGCCAATGGAAGTCCACCATCGGCCGTGCCACGTTTTGCGTCGGAATCTTGATTTGAAGCTCGTGTGTTTTTTTGGGGCTGGAAGCATTTGCCCCGTTCCAAAACGGTGTCCTACCCAGCGAGCCCTTAGACACGGGATTGAGAAAACATACGACCATATCCAGGCACAAATCCTGGCTTCATCTCCTCGTGGACCCTGCTGTCAGTGGCCAGTCCATCGATCGCACTCTCGCAAGCATCCTTTCGGCCGTTCGACCGTCGATTCCGGTAAACGATGTAAAAAGGTAAAAATATTTGCTTATCCATCGAAAGGAACCAGGCTCGGGGATGGGTGGTTCCTCGTTCGTAGTCGCGAAGAAGTGGTGTGAAAATGGTGGCACGAACCGTCCACTCCAGCGGTAGGTCCAGCGAGTGGACCGTTTGTTTATTTGCTGTTTTTTCGGGAAGCTATTTTGCACTCATCACACTCAATATCCAGCGATCCTTGGAGCCCACTCCCCGCGATCGGCTGACTGGACTGGACCGGGGCGGAAGGTATTGGAACATTGTTTCGGAACCGGTTGTTGACGTAGATGAGTGCCGAAAGGGCTTGCATGTCCGTTCAGAAGGCAGACGTAGCCGTAGCGCGACGTAGCTGTCGAAAGGATTCCTTTCGTTTTTCACCGACACCGACACGGCTGTCCGGCCGACGTCCGGCTGGCGACGTTCTTTGGAGGAATAATTGAAATTTCTACCAGCCTCCAGTTCGGCTCTGGCGGTGTCCATTAATCCCATTTACGGTCGGTTGTCCGGCGAACCCCGGTAACGTAGTGCGCTTCCCGCTTGCGGAATCTTTTGATCAGGAAGCAATTATTATTACTTGCCCTATCAATTGATTGTTTTTCGGTGTGTACAGAGCCGATGTTTTCTCCGTTTGGTTCCGCTTTTTTCGGACCGAACCGAGGCATTTCGCTACTTTCTCCGCCACTGTACACGCTGGGTTTGGGTGCTGTTTGTTTCGAGTTCAAAATGGTTCCTTCCAACCCGTCGATCCTCTTCGGTGATCTGGCGGATGTCTGTTAGTTTGTTTGCATATTCGTTGTTTTTGAGGAGCGTGTTTTAATTGAATGTTGTTTTTGGTGCATGTAACTTGAAGTACAAGAATCCAAAACAGGAATAATTATGAACCGGAAAAGGCGCTGAATGATACCGAAATCTCAGCACAATTTGAACTTTTCAAAGTCAGCCTCAAATTTATTCGATTGAATTAAAATCTATGCGTAGAAAATATGTTTGCGTTTTCCCTAATTTCTGTAACCAAAATTGTATTTTATACAGAAGTGGAATGAATGAACCTTTCAAATGAAGTTCAAGCATCGAAAAATATTACGCCGTTTTTTTTTAGATAACCAAACAAGGCCACTAAATACTAATAACACCATAACACCTTTTTAATTATAGTGTCAATATTATAATGTAAATTCACTCCAATTTTGTTGCTTTCAGTTATGTAATTATTTAACATATTTAATACATTGTTTAATATGTAATTATTTAATTTCTCAACCAAAATGTGAGCTGTCAGTGACAAGTTCCCTCGAAATGACTTCGGTCGATACTCACTCAGTCGTTGACGCTTTTTTTGTCATCAAAATTGAACAAACCAAAAACTACACGGGGCTCGGGTGATGCAATACAAATTTTGGAAGAATCATTTAACGTGCTTTATTTCGGTGTCTGTCAAATCAGCCATAGGTCCAATATATGCGAACTGCTTCGCAACACTCTATCGATACAGAGGGAAGTGATTTGGATTTCTTACGGGGGATTCGCTGTTTTAAGTTTGCCTACGCCACAAGGACTCAACCCTAGCGGTATCTCTACCATTATATACGTATGTATGTGTGTATAATGTTTTGAATGCTTTTGTTTGCTCGTTCCCGATTCCGATTAACCGCTGTTTCACCGCCAGAACCTAGTCGATTACATATCGGAGTGCCCCGTTGGGTCGCCTGCTAAATCCATTCCATTGCCGATCGCGCCACTAGTGTATATACCGATGTGTTCGTATATTATCTAATCAGTCTAAGAATAATCACCAAGGTTTTGCTTCTTTCTAGCAGAGACATTGCTGTGTCTTGTTTTTCTTTTCCAGTAGTTTTGATTATCTTTGGAAGGGACTCAGTATCAGTAGAGTTGTTTTCAAATGTTCAAACTAGCTTACATGAAGTTTAAAACAAAATGAATGAAAATGTCGGAACCCATTTGAAAAAAAAATATAAATCCCTTCGCATTTCGTCGCATTTATCCAATGTGAAAAGAAATAGATTAATGACTAGAGTAGAATAGCAATTTTTTAACGGTATCCATCGTGCAGCTTAATTATACAGTTCAACAAGAGCTCAGTCAATATTCCAGGACCGTTAGTTCGTGGACTCCGTTTCGTTACTCCACATGATCATGTGTTCCAAAAGGTTGCGTAAAAAGGTTCGTAACTTAATGTAGACGATCAGCGCGGGGCACACTTTCGCGCGGGGACTTCAAGAGGTCAGCAAGCAAATCGCGAGTGTGCCGTTTGTCACAAAAATTGGAAATCCTAATCTCATCCTATCCAGCATTTATGCTTCAGTTCTCAGTTCTGTGTGTTAATACCACAAGGGTCTCTGCCTCGGGATCTACTTACCTTGGGGCCGACCTAAAGCCAGACAATTACTCCTGGAAAGTTGGTTTCTTGTCCACGTTGTTGTTGTCATCGTGCATTGTTGTGGTCGGGGGAACCGGAGAGAAGTGGGCCGCAAACTTGTGTTCCTCGTATGTCGTTACCGGTGGTGTGCCGGGACCGACGGGACTGTGGCCATAGGCTCCGGGGTCCCCAAGAACCAGACCGGTTGGACCAGCGACACTCGTACCCCGTCGCATCCAATCCGGACTTGGGGCAGTCGTACAGCACTCACCGACACCCGTGTCCGGTGTGGCTTTGGTAGGAGTGCCCCGTTCGCGGGGTCCCAGTTCCGTCGGGTCGTCCAATCCTAGAGTACTGCGGATACGCCGGTTGATAGCTTCCGCCGTGAGCGTGTAGTTAATCGGGCTCAGCAGATGATGACCGTACGGATCCAGTGCCCCAGTGGCCGGGTGTCCATCGAGCAGTGCTGACACCCCCATCGGATCCCCCGAGCCCCCGAAAGCACCTCGGAGGCTCTTCTCGAACGAAAGATATGCATTGTCGTAGTAGTTGGCCGCAACGGCTGCAGCTGCGGCGGCGGCAGCGTTCGAGAATTTGGGCTTTTTGCGAGCCCCGTGCTGTGGTTCCGGTGGCCCCCCGGGTCCTAGCTCCCCAGCACCGGCCGGTGCGTGGCTGGGAGAGGCAAAGAAATTGGGTAACTCCGCGAGGTGACGGTGCGAACGCTTCCGGGAGTAATCCGATAGAGACAACGGATGTGGATGATGGTGCTGAGCTTGCTGCTGCTGATGATGATGATGGTGATGATAGTGCTGCTGCTGCTGCTGATGATGAGCGTCATCCAACGGGGAGAGCGATGGCTGGCGAAGGTCCAGCGTTTCGGTGTCGGGAAGCGCTGCGGCCGCCCGGAAAGCGGATACGAGCTGGCTCTCCAGCACATCCGGTCTGCCACGATAAGAAAAGCGGTCAAACGGTGGATGCAAAACAAAAGTGTACCAAAATCGAAATAAAGGAAAAACTTTGGAAAATCTGCGGGAGGAAAAAAATACTGTCGGTTTGGCGGACAATTTTATCACAACGCATCCGCAACACTCCGATGCACGCTGACGAGTGGACACGACGGATCGACGACGGATTGCTCAATGGTTTTACATACACACTCATACGCTACATGGGGGGCGAAATACGTTAGGGTGGACAAATGGGAGCTTACCGAACCAGTTACAAATTTACCTCAATCCTGGTGAATGGTGCCGGGCCGCCGGATTCCTACGGTCGGCAGATTATACTCACAACATTACAAAAACCCGAACCACACGACACTATCAGCTGTTGGTGGTGGGCATTCCGATGCTGGATGCTGGACTTCCGGTGCCGGATGACTTCGTTGACAAACCACACGCAAATATGAAGTCCACGATTATCGCCAAGAATGATCTGTTTCGCAATGTAAAAAGTTGTGTGCTGTCCACAAATGTTGGAACCATTTCAGACGATTTTCATACCAATGAGAGCCTGTACTGTTGTCAATGGCAAGCGTTAGGCTGTGAATAAAACAGTCGTAAATTTTAACCTCATTTCAACAGCATGAGAAATTTTAATAATAGCATTAAATGTAAAGTAAAAGCCCTAAACAAATTATGATAAAATAATAACACTTTAACGGAAACATTATCACACTTTTTGCAATAAAACTATTACAAGATTCTAATATTTTGTACAAGCGTTTTATCAAGCACAATTGTTTCAACCCACTGCTGAAACCAGCTAATCACAAATGATTAATGTTAATCGGTCTAAACATTGTTTGCATAATAATACTGTTATAAACAATAGATGATCGATGACGTATCTGTTTTTTGTCATTCGTTTTGCAGTAGATTTTGTTTAGTTCAGAACGTTTTAATGAAAACTAAATTATTCCATAATTGTCTTGGAAGTTAGGACCTCAGTCGCACGTTTAAGAGATGTTCCGATCGATTTCTGCTTCGAACCAATGCTTCTGCTTCGAATCCTCACACAATTTTTAACATGCTGAGCTATTTTCACAAAACTTGAAACTTGGAGCATCAACACTACAATCATTTCAAGGCCCATCATTTCATAAAATCGACGCTGAAAAGAAGCGGCGATCGACGCCGTTAAAAAACAAGTGAGGGTCCTTTTATCCACTAGCACACCAACGGTAACAAGTTTCCGAATTGTTTTCTCACGTTTTACTGTAAACTATAAATTATTAGCATAACATAAAGCACACTCTAAAATGCACAACGCTTACCAGAGCACCATTGCTTCAGTAAAACTTTTCGATTCCAGTTTTTTAATTCCTCACAAAATCCGCGTGATTTTTGGCGCCAGATTGTGCACCGTGCCATTTTCGTTACAGGTCGTCAGAACTGGCCCTTGCCGACCGGTGACGGGACCCACACTAACGTTCGTGGAGCCCACTGGCAGAGATTCGTGGTTTCGACAATGCTCCGAATCGTGCTCCGAGTTCGCCACGAACGCCTTCGGTGCCTTCCCCTGTCGGGGAGTTGGCGGCGCATGCCCTCTGGCGATGAAGTCCTACCCGGGTGAAGAATCATGAATGGGTCGCCAGAGGTAACGATCGCAGGAGTAGTCGAGGCATGCTTTCGGCATGCGGATCCAAACAAAACAAATACCACCACGTGATGTGCAAACCCCGGGCGGACCGATGATGCACCCCGAGAGCACCGTGGACACCGTTGGCGCAAATGCAACTCCTCCTCAATCGGATCGGTGTGTTCGGATTTTGTCACATAGCCAACGCCGCTGTAGCGCCGTTGATAGCACCACCTTCTTGCGAATTTCTATTCTCTATTATATAAAATTATGCACATTTATTGTTATTATGGGCCCCTTGCCTTCGGTGGGCTGCAATATGTTGGCTATGTGCACATAGCGGGGCCATGTTGGTTGGCTGCCAAGCTCGAAATAAAATGGAGATAAGCGGAGCCCACAGCACAACAACCGATGCCCGGCCCCAGGATGGTGCACGAAGGATAGTTTATAATTACTATTGCAAGCGGCCATGTTTTATTTTGGTGCGATGTAGTGCAGCAGAAAAGGTTTTTCAGCCCTAACAATGCCGTTAACTGAATATCAATGTAATACAGCTAAGAATTTTCTCTATACAAATTAAAGTGTTGGAATATATTAATCAACGAAATCTGTCCTTTTGTCACAAGTGAGTAGCAATGGGTCTATGGTCTCTTTAATCTTCATTTGTGGCAATTTACGTTCCTTTTGCCCATCTGCAACATGGTGAAAGTTGGCGATAAGGTTTCGATTGGACAACAAAAGCCCTCTCTTCTGGAATGCTGCAGATTGGTATTTTCGAAAGACCATGGGCATCCAATAGTTTTCACGTATGAAACCATCCATTTGACGAAGCGTAAAGCTTTGATAACATTGCCTAAGGGCTATGCTCAAAAGCCTGCGGTCTTGTCCTTGTAGAAATAAATAACCAAAACCTATAGACACTATCCGTGATATTGGTGTGCAATTTCTGCAATTGCAATTTCTTTCTTGAAACCTGAATATTACACGACCACAAATGATAATAATGGTTACAAACAGGATGATTTATTTATCTCTCCTACCAAGCTGATGCTGGCCCCAACGTAGCGGTCCTCCGATGATCCATCCTTCTCGAAACCACACAAACAACAACCTCTGCTATGCTGCAAAACCTGCGAAAGGGACGACTGGCAATCGATACTCACCAAAAACTGCACCGGACAACCGGAAGCACCTGGAAACCTGTAAGTGGTCGCCCTCGGACGCGCTGCTGCCGCCGGGAAGCCGTTCGCTCGGACAGAGACACGGGGCTCGGGATCGGAATCGCTAACCGCGCGCTAACCGAAGGACAGCTTGACACACTCTAACCGACTGACAACGCCTGAAGAAGACTGTCTGCAAAATATGCTCTCGAAAGCACCGCCACACCAAGACTGAACCCTAGTGCGGCCCCGGAGGGCCCCTTTTTATAGTCCGAGGCCCGGCCCGGGCATCCGGGACAGATCATGGGCTCGCTGATCGTGGGGTCGACGTCGAGTGTGTTTGACGACCGATTACGCCCGTTTAAGCCAATTACGGCGATCACCGTGGCGGTCAATGGGGCCCCCGGTTGGCGTTGGTGCACTGGACTGGCCAGTTACCGATTTCGGTATTACGACACCATTCACGGATCGTTAAAAGTAATTGAAAAATATACTCATCAGCCCCAACGAGGAGGGGGTCAACCACGCCAGTTAAGGTATTGCACTAGGGGCTCGAGTTAAATCTCGGGCCCGCCCTCACTGGTGGACAACGGATTAATGGGGACCGTGTCGGTTTGAGGCATGTTGGGCCTAGGTACAGTGCTTGAATTTTAAATCTGCCAAATAAGGCGATCACTTGCAACGACTTTTTTCAAGTGTCGATTGTGCACATTCTTGAGATTCTTGATTAACAAAGTATTTGGTAGAAATTTCATTTATTTTGTATCTGACTACTAACGGCATCATTTCTTACATTGAGCTTAGCTTAAACTAAATACTAAATGCCAATAAAATAAGTATTTTGTATCAATTTTGTAGAGACATAAGGTCAGTAGACAGGGACGATTGGAAAGGAGCGAGATGTAGAACTAACTCATTTATTCATCTACAGTATTAAATTTTTAAAAAAGAAAGTTTTCAAATTTCAAATAATATTTATCAGTTGATTTGTTGATCACAGTTTAAAAATTAATTGTTTTTTTCAAAAAAAGCTCCAAATAATGTTGGCCCAATGTATGAAGGTACTGATGGAGACACCTGGTCATCTGTGAACTACCGCGGTTAAGAGGCCATTAAAAAAATTGGAAAATGTCAGTCACACTTTAAAACCAACTAAACACCGAATTAAAGCACGGCCACTGGAAGTCGCTCTGCCATTCATCGCATCGCACCGTGTCGCCAAAATGGCGGTTCAACAATAACAATGTCACACGTTCCGACCGCAATCCGACGCAATGCACCAGCAACAGCAACGTCACCGGGAACCGGGATCGGCGTCATCATACAACCTGCCAACCTGCACCCCCGCGGAGGCCATGGCAACCGCGCCGGGGAACGCTAATCGCTTCATCCTATTGTAATGCGCCCTAACCCACCGGCCAAATCCCGTTCCCAGGACCTTCGAGTGGGACCGTCCATTTCCGCGTGCGGAGTGACAGTTTGGTCTTCTAAGCGTTCCCACTCTCCGGAGGGGATGACTCTATCCGGAGTCCAGTCAAAACAAAGCCACCGGCACCCCGGGGATGGGGCAGCGAAAGTGAAAACAAACCCCAACCGCGGCCATGTTCCGGCCGCGGTCGCGATTTCACTGCCGCCAACACTGGCGGCGGCTGGCGGAATATAAACAGTCTAACCCAGGCAAAGCAACCCACGGGTTGTGCGGCGTCGCGATCTGGCTGCCACGGGCAACCGGCCAGCCGAGGACCGCGGGTTTGATCGAAGACAATCGACCGCAAAAAACACCTGCAATCCGATGGTAGTGGGCCCCATCGCCCGGTCGCAATGCTTCCGGTGGCTCAGTTGCAAGTGGTGCAAAAGTGAGAATGGTCCAGTGCCCGGTCACGGAGCACAGTTCGAAGTCAGAGTGAGCAAAAAATATCAAGGAAGATCCGCAGTGGTGCGAGTGGTGCGTCACAATGGATGACCGTACGATTGACACCATTTTTGCCGGTTCGATGGAGAACCTGCCGCCGGTTAGCTCGAAAATTGTGCGCATCTTCACCAGCTCCACGTTCACAGGTACGGCCGATGTTACGTAACGCCGCGAACGAGTTCTATGGAAGAGATCGTGTGGGCTATTGTGACACACTACTGATTATGACTTCATGTACCGTTCCATTGTACCGTGTAGATACAACCATGGAACGGAACAATCTGATGGCCAAGTGTTATCCCAGGATCAAGGATTACTGTCGCGAAAAGCACGGCCTAGAGTTCCAGGTACGTACGACCTAAGACGCAATACCTAGCCGCCCTAGTCTCCTTCGAGGACCGCAGAGTCTAGAACGACAAAGTGGTGTATTGATTGCTGGGAATTGCACGTTCCTTCGCCTCGACACCTCATAAATACCTGCCAAGTCCTCTCGGCAAAGAGCAATCAATTGCCCGCCGACCGAAGCGGGCATGTTGATGTCTGGCGATATCACGCAGGCCCCCCGTCTTCATGGGTTCAGGAGCCAGCCGTTGCCGTGTTGCATGACGTCAAACACGGCGACGGCCGCCACGTCTCTCGGTGGTGCGGGGGGAGAAAAACGAAACAGAAATGCAAATCACCGAAATGGGTCAATAGTGTCGTTGGGGTTGTTTGAACTTTCGTGCACATTCATCATAGGAGACTGGGCCAGCTGGGTGGTGGCACGCCAAGCCCACTCCTGACAGTTGTCCCAACGCCTGCTGCGGATGGGTAAATAAATTTGAAAACTTTATGACCCGTCAAGTGCGCTTGGAGAGATGCCCATTTAACGGGGAGGTAACGATAGAGCAATTGCCTTCTGCGGCGGACATAGCGAGGTGAAATAAACAACCTTTCAAGGCACATGAAATTTATGACCGACGCGAACACGTTATGCTTTACTTTGTTGACGATATCATTAGAGAGGATTTTGTTGAAAAGAGGAGAAAACATTCTTCAACGAAGTATTCTCTGGAAACTAATTCAACTGCTGGCCGTTCCCCGGCAGGTAGTGGACATGCGATGGGGTGTCCGCGATGAAGCCACGGACGATCACATGACCACCGAGCTGTGTATGCGCGAGATCCAGAACTGTCAACGGCTGTCGATGGGACCGAACTTTGTCGTGTTCCTGGGCCAAAAGTACGGCTACCGGCCCATCCCGACGTACATTCTGTCATCGGAGCTCCAGCTGATCCGCGATGATCTGGCATCGATGGGCGTGGACGTGACGCTGCTGGACATGTGGTACAAGAAGGATAGCAACGCCGTGCCACCGATTTCGATCCTCCAACCGATCTCCTCCATTCTGATCAACTTCAATAACAAGGTAAGCATCAAAGAGTAGTAGTCCACAAAACACTGATCAACGTGTTGGCCCTCCACTTTAGCGTGTTCCCAAACTGCAAGCCGAAGATCAAGCCGTCTGGTGGGATACGCTGACCAAAATGCAGAAGCTGTTCCGCAAGGGAGCGGCCTCACTGTTTGCCCAGGGCAAGCTGGACAAAGATCAAACGCACAACTACTTCATGTCCGGTACGGTAGCGAGCAGACTTCTAGCGATCGGACGATCTGTACTATTTGATCCCCGTTTTTTCTAGTCACCGAACGGGAAGTCATCAACGGAGTGCTGAATGTGAAAAACACGAAAAACCACTGCTTGGCGTACATCCGGTACATCAACAACATCAATCTGCAGAACCTGAAGAAAGCATCGCTTTACGTGGACATACTGAACCGCAGTCTCGATACGGAGGCCTGCAAGTTGTTGGCTGATCTGCGCGACGTCCGCGTCCCGAACCGGATCGAAGTGTCCAACATCCAGAAGTACACCATCGAGTGGATTGGGCGCGAGGGTTTGGACGTGGACACGCACGAGGAGTATCTGAACCACTTCATCACGCACTTCTACAAGAACATCGTCAAGCTGGTGGACCGCGCGATGCGCAAGGAAGACTCCAGTGCCCAGGGCCAGATAGTGACGGAGATCCTGCAGCATCTGCATGCCTGCAACAACTCGGTGAAGGTTTTTTATGGTCGCGAAGAGCAGCTGCTGCGCATCGAGAGTCACATGCTGGGGGCCAGCGATAAGCCGATCGTCCTGTACGGCGAGGGAGGCTGTGGCAAGACCTCGCTGCTGGCGAAGAGTGCTGCCCTCACGACGAACGATTGGTTCGCGAAGGTGCGCCCGATCTGCATCATCCGCTTCCTCGGCACGACGCCCGACTCGAGCGCCCTGACGCCGACGCTCATCTCCATCTGCCAGCAGATATCGTACAACTTCATGCTGCCCTTCGATCAGATCCCGGACGATCTCGTGCCGCTGACGGCACACTTCAAGCAGCTGCTAACATACGCCAACCCGCAGCAACCGCTGATACTGTTCCTCGACTCGGTCGACCAGCTGACCGGGGCGCAGGACGCGAACAAAGTGTCCTGGCTGCCGACCCGGTTGCCACCGTACTGCAAGGTAAGTTGGTGGTTCGGTCTTCGACCTGCCGCTCAAGACACCTGCTGAGGGAGTCCCCCTTTTTGGCGAAGCGCTTAACGGTGCAAGAGCTGTGACGTAAGGTTTATCCTTCACTCTTTGTTCACACGGTTTTTGGGTAGTAAGTTTTGATTTTGATAACAAACGGTGATCAGGATCAGGATCATTCTCCAGTACTTTCTTTGTAACATATTGTGCAAATGATAATTGCATGGCATGGACCAAATTTCAATCAAAACCATCTAAAACTAAACCCGATCGTAGTTGAACGTTTCATCGACTGTTCTACGACATAACCTCCAAGTAGTTGTTGTCTCATCGCAAATGCGCCTCGCATGGTGTGAAACAGATATTGTAGGTAGTTTCTGAAACATCCCAAGAAAAGTAGCAAGAATAACCGACGTACGAATGATGTAGGAATGTCGGACGAGTTGAAATGTGCATGAGTTTTGTCGATAGTCCCCTCTTTGCGTGTGGTAGTTAGGAGATCGTCACTTCCATCAATCATCAGATCGGTGCGCGGACTTTAATGTCTCGTTCGCTTCCCCACCCGCTTTCTCAAATCGCCCAACCCGCAGATTATAGTGTCATGTGCGGCCGAGGAGTCGAACCCGGTCGTGTCACAGGAGTACCACATCCTGCGGCGGATGATCGACGTGGAGGAGAACTTCATCGAGGTGACGGCACTGGGCGAAGAACTGGCGATGAACGTCATCAAAATGTGGATGCGTACGGCCTGCCGCGATCTTTCAAATTTTCAATGGCGTCTGGTGGCGAACGCAATCGGCAAGTGTTCGCTACCGATCTTCGTGAAGTTAGTCTTTGCGGAAATTTGTCGCTGGCGTAGCTACACCCGGCCCCAGGACACTCACCTGGCATCGACCGTTATGGATAGTATAATGATGCTGTTCGAGCGCATCGAAAAGCAGCACGGTCGGATACTGGTGTTTCACGCTTTGGCTTACATCACTGCCGCCAAATCGGGGCTATCCGAGAGCGAGCTCGAGGATCTGATCTCGTTGGACGATCGCGTGCTGGACGACGTCTACCAGTACCACCTGCCGCCGGTGCGGCGCATACCGCCCCTACTGTGGACGCGCATCCGGAACGACTTGCCGAACTACCTGAGCGAGCGGGAGGCGGACGGGGTGAACGTTATGAACTGGTACCACCGGCAGTTCCGGGACACCGCCAAGGAGCGCTACTTCAAGAACATGAACATGGCCATCTACTTCCACTCGATGATCGCCGACTACTACCTCGGCATCTGGGGCGGCAAGCCGAAACCCTTCAAGTACACCGAGATCCAGCGGCACCGGTTCGGGCTGACGGACAAGGAGGGCATCGCCGACCGGAAGGTGCCGGTCCAGCCGCTCGTCTTCACCAACAAGGAGGGTAAGGTGACTCGCTACAATCTGCGCAAGTTTGGCGAGCTCCCGTTCCACCTGGTCCGCTCGCGACGCTTCACCGACCTGTACGAGAACGTCCTGTTCAACTACGACTGGCTGCACGCCAAGCTGTCCAGCTGTCCGCTGCAGGCCGTGCTGGCCGACTTTGAGGATGCATCGATCAACATCGACGACAAGGAGGCACGGCGCGAGCTGATGCTGGTGGCGGACGCGCTTCGGCTCGGTGGAGCCATCCTGGGCATCTACCCGAATATGCTGGCGGCCCAGCTGATCGGACGTCTGCTGCCCGAAATCGGAGGCAATCCGAACATCAAGATGTTACTCGAGGCGTGCGATAAGTCAGGACCGAAGGACTCGGCCCTGATCCCCCTCAACCACTGTCTCCACACACCCGGTGGTCCGCTGAAGGTAGGGTGCCAAGCCAAGACTGAAGATTGTCCGAGGGAGTTACTGACTCCGATGTCTCTTCCAACAGTACTCCCTGGAGGGCCATCAGTTTGCCGTGTTCGGTTTTTGCCTGACCAGCGATTACCGGTACATGGTGTCGATTTCAACACGCTTCATTACGTGGGACCTTTCGACCTCCGATCTGACACGGGACGTGAATCCGGGCATGGAAGGCATCATGCAACAGCTGGTTCTTAGCCCGGACAACAAGTGGTGAGCATTGGGGTTTGGTGCAGACTGTGACAAGCTTGAGCCAAGTATGATCGAAGCGATCGTAATGTGTGCATGGTTTGCGTAGAATAGTGAAGCATCCCCGCTCATGATCAGTTCCAGTTTGGTACTTCCTTTTTTTGGGGTATTCTTGTCAACTAGCGGTTTGTATTGAGCTATGTCACCGTTGTAGAATTCGATGATCAATTGTTGAGCATTACCAAGCATGTCTTCCACCATTTGGTAGATAGAGCTGTGAGAGATCTTAGAGACTCCTAGATTTTTTTGAAGCTCACATTAAGGTCGCCAGGTGTTTAATAGGTTAGATTTGAAACACGTTAACTTTTGATCAATTTTGCAAAAAAGTCTGGGACGGTAAGCGGAAGGTACGTAAGTCCGACAACCGGCAGAGCAGTGTCAAAAGTGTTTGCTGCCCGTAGCGGTCACTGTTCTACTCCTATATAAAGAGAACACGTTAAATTGCTATACGATCTTATGGATGGCCTCTAATTCGCCACGACAGGGCCGCCGCGTACACCAATAACAGTCAGAGCGTGTTGCTCAACATGCTATCGAGCGAGTTTAGCATCATCGAGAATCCGTTCGAGGCGACCGAACCCGTCACGGGACTCTACCTGCTCAACAAGAACTTGTATCTGCACACTCACCAAAAGTACGCCGAGTACGACATGCGCGGTAATCTATTGCGCCAGGAGGAACTACAAGACGTCGGCGAAGGATGGGAACTGTTGTGTATGTTCACGATGCCGGGAACACCGGGGCATTGGCACTGATTTCCTTTCTCCCGTTGGCAGACATGGAGCTCACGTCGTTCGAAAACTTCTACGCCATCCTTTGGTCCGGAGCGATTAACGATACGCGGTTGATGCTGTGGACGCAGCGCGAAACGGTCGCCACCATTCCGCCGGTCACGCTGCACAGTGCGATCACGATGAAAAAGGATCGCAGCACGATGTACTGCTGCTCACAGCAGGGCTTGTATCAGGTATGTCACTCACGAAGCGGGGCTTAAGTGTTCCCTCCCCGATCGCAGGTAAGGTTACGCTGTCCCGCTCGATGGACGAGGGTTCTGATGAGCTCTAGGAATCTTAGTAACCCACGCACACCCACAGGTGAGCGAGTTCATGTTCGAGTCCGTCGAAGATGAGGCAACGGGCGGGATAAACGCGTGCTGGAGTCACGTCCGCGATCTGCCGCGGTACGAAAACGATGAGAAGGAGATGCTGCTACAGCTGAAGCTAGACCAGAACGATCGGTTTCTGCTGGCCAGCACCGCCAACGGGTTCGTCGTGTGGGACTTTAACGGCGGCGAGGGTGAAGAACCGATCTCGCAGGAAGCGATCTATCTGGCTCTACCGCACGGCGTGCGGAATATCTCCACCAAGATGACCCAGTCGAACTCGGTTATGATCAGCTCGAAAGTCGACTACGCGGTAGCCGGCGTACGGAAGAACCTGTACGTCTGGAGCGTCACGAGCCGGGCCCTGCTGAAGGTGCTGGACGCACACTTTGGGCGCATCATTCAGCTGGAGGCACTAACGATCGGGGCGTGGAACAGCGTGATCACTTCGTCGATCGATCGCTCGGTAAAGATCTGGAACATCAACAACATCTTCGAACAGGTGCACGTGATCGACCGTCACGAGCTGCAGATCGACAGTATCAGCCTATCGGAAAACGGGGAGCTCGCGGTGACGGTCACGCGGGGTTGCGTTGGCGTGTGGGAGATCCGCACCGGTCGGCTGCTCTCCAAGCTGGCCGATAGTCCACTCGGGGCCATCGTGACGCACGCCGAAATCACGCCCAACGGGCGCTACATCGTTTCGTCGGAGACGGGCAAGATCCTGGTGTGGAACCGGGTCACGGAGCAGGTGCTGGCCCGGGACACCCAGCCCGGCATCCAGCAGATTAACTTCCTCGAGGGCGGCGAAAAGTATCTGACCGTGTCCTGCCCGCAGGCCTCGAGTGGTGGTGGCTCGGGTGGAGGCTCCGGAACCGGGGCAGCGGGTGCGTCGGGATCGGCGGACGATCCAGGCATACAGGCGCACGCGATCGTGCGCAGTCTGCCCGACGGAGCGATCGTGTTCTCGTACGATTATCCGGTCCGGCTGGTGCCGGGATTACCGTTCCGTTGTGCGGTCCTGTCGGCCGACGGGTTGCACATTCTGTGCTCGTCCACCGACAAGAATGGTAAGGACGCGATCGCGGTGTTTGCGGCCTCGAACGGCCAGTTCATGCACAAGATCTCGCTGCGGACGTGCAACATCAAGGAGATTGCGTCACTGTTGCCGCTACCGCACAAACCGACCCAGGTGGCCGTGCTCACCAACGAGAAGGGCAGCATCATGGACATCAAGACGAAGAAGCATGTCCGGTCGATCCCGAAGTGGAGCGGCACCTGCACCACGGATGGCAAGTTCGGACTGTACGCACCATCCCGCGGGGGTCTCGAGTTGCTCGAGCTGAAGAAGGGTTCAACGGTGAAAACTTTCATCCCGAAGGTGGCCGAGGGTGTGTTTACGGTGATCTGCATGTTTACCTCGACGGACGAGTACGTGCTGTACTACCACAGTGGCCGCAAGACGCTGCGGGTTTTCCGTACGAACGATGCCGAAATGATCGCCAACTATCGGATGCAGGCGGAACTGACGGCCATCCGGAGCACCTCGGACGGGCGCAGCCTCGTGCTGGGCACGGTCGACGGCTGTATCTCCGTGCTGGCGATCGCGGATCCGAAGAAGGAAGAGATGCAACAGTTCCTCAAGAATCTCCCATCGCGTGATGCTAACGTAAGGGCCGATGGTGGTACCCCGTTTCGGGGAGAACCTCTTGATGACATCCACTCATATTCGACTTTCCTGTTCTACTTTTGCAGTGGAAGAAGAAGCTGGCCAAGCAGAAAGCGTCCGCCCGGTTCAAGGCCGCGATGCGATTGGCGTCCATATCCACGCGCTTCGGAACACCGATCGACGACGAGGAGGATGATGACGAGGATGAAGCAGCAAGCGCGGAACAAAGCAAGGACAAGCCAGTCGTCGCTGAAACACCGGAACCGCTTGCGGAAGAGGGTGCCGAAGATGGAGAGCAGGAATAAGATGGCAGCAGCTAGAGTATGGACGAGAGATTTGTAGAGTTCACCAGTGAATGTTTAGAAATATTACACGATCCTTCTCTTTTAAAATAGGGCCCTTGTGCTGGTTTTTTTCTATGAAAGCCTATCAAACAGGTAGAAAGAATAGACAATGATCATTGTGCACGTCTAGCTGTCTATTTTTGCTAAATAATTAAATTGAACAGAATATGCCTTGGGTCCAGCTGATAGCCTCGTCAGCGGATGAGTAAAACCGTAGGGTAAGAAACCATTGTTAAATTCTACGAAACGAATACTAATGTTCCTAAACACCGTAGTTACTTTGCACAACCAACGTTTCCAGCCCAGTGGCCCATACTTTCTCTCTCTCTCTCTTTCACTCGATTTCTCGACACCATCACTTACGAATCGTGGTAATAAAACTACACCGCAGAAAAAGCAGCAGCTGTTTTAAATGAGTTACTATTTATTTAAATATAATTGTTGTTTTTATTTCCATCAGGTTAAGCAATTTTTGTGTGAGATTTGTTTTAGTGTTTTTTTTTGCTTTTGTTCAACTTTTTCTCCTGTATAAGTAGTTCTTCGCCTGTCCCCTCGTTTTCCTGTTACCGACCAAGGGAAGGATATACTGACATTTTCTCGTTTTATTATAAGATTTCGATTCAATCACAACACAGGAACGAAGTTGGGATCTGTAGGGGCGTTTTGGTTATCAACGACAGTGCACCTGACGGAGTGCCACGTGACGGAAAGGCGAACGAAACCGCAAGGACACATTTCGAGAACTCGAGAGAATTGCATTCCGTTCCATGCCCATCACTCCATCGGAGGGTGCCAATAAGCGTGGAGGATGGTGCTAATAAGCCAACCGATTATAAAACGAAAAAAAGTTAATAAAGTGTGGCTCCCAGATGGTTAAGCGGAGCTTTAGAGAGAGCTCCCTACTATCATTTTGCAATGGTTCCATTTCATGCAACAAATTCCTCCAATTCAAATCAGTCCTGTAGCAACATAATCGCCAATCGTGTGCGATGTGTGGGAGGTTAAGTAATTTCTGTACTCCATAGTAAGTCTTTTGCATTTCGTATGTGTGTCTGTTTAGTACTACTTTAACTTAGAGCTACTCCATTAACTATCGTCCTTAATGAGAACAACAAACGACAGGGTTTGAAGGAAACAAACGAACGACTCGTGGGACGAATGCCCACGTCAACCGTTAGAAAAGAAAAGAGAGCCAAACGAAATAAGGAAAAGAAGAGTTACTGCAGTTTTGGTACACGATATAATATTCGATAAACTCCTCCCGGAAACACTTACGGAACTATAGCTATAATAAGTTAAAACGCAATTCTCTTGGGCGGCCTACTACGCGCTCTGGCAACGACTTTTATAACACAATCGACGGCATCTCGCTCGGCATGAAAATGAACTTGAACTAGTCACGCTGTTGAAACAACAACTATCTGAACGCTGCGATTTACATGACACTGATCAGGATATTTTAAACAAGGAAAAAACGTAAAAAATGAACAACAGGTTTAATCGTACGGAGGTAAAAACTGAGGACTCACAACAATGCGCATTTTTGCGCGCGTACGTCCACTCACCGGTTCTACTAAAAGCGTGTTTGTGTCGCCAGCACGCCAGCTCTTGGTTGCTATAGCAACAGCTAATTTACAGAAGCGATTCGGTACACGGGTTGATTTTATCGGATGAATGAAATATAAGTGAGTATTAGTGTGTCCTTTCGTCCATCCCGTGTGCCGGCAAACGGGATAAAGGGACATAGTCAGAGAGCGACCGATGGGGAGACTAAAAGACTAATACCGTGGTGTAACGTAGGTTTCACTCGAACCCAGCACTCCTACCGTGCTGTGGCTGAATGTTAGGTTTCAACGAGGAATTATGCTGACGCGTCTCTTCTTCCCTAAGCTGCACGGAGGTACCAACCTGAAACTATTTGTGTTGCTTCAGTTGTTCCAACTTTTGCTGCAACAGCTCGCGACGGTGAGACGTCAGGGGGCCACTGATAGGTGCGCCGGTAAAGTTGCTCTCATCTAGCTGATTGAGATTCAGGTTTTCGTCCGTAAGCTTTGAACCCGAGACTCCGCCCGCTCCTACGCCAGGCACACCGCTTGCCGTCAGCGTTGCGCCATCGAACGACAACTGTGTGCCGGCCGCACCCGGCATCCCGACACGTTGCTGTTGGCTAACGGGTGATTTTTTCTAAGAACAAAAGAGGGGTATCATTAACATTTTTATTTTACGGTTGTGTTAGGGAATCTTGCACGGAAAAGAGACTTCTCTAAACTCAAACGACGCTTTCGATAACAATGCGTACATTACGAATACTTTCTCGCTTCGCATGATCGCGGGTTCAATATACAATATGTCGGTTGGCTGGGGGGTTTCGGGAAACGATCGCATAAACACTCACCAGCATGTGACTCAAATGGTCCATCCAGAAATCCGGGTTCTGTTTGTTTTGGGTACCTGTTGGAGACCAAAGAAGTGATCGTGAAGTTATCGCAGAAATATCCCAACGGTCAGAGGCCAAATGTACCTTCCGCAGATGTCGCGTCGGTCGCAATGTACTTCTGATCACCATCACCGCCACCGCTCAACATGCTGCGCGGTCCATGATTATTGTTATCACTGGTTATTAACGTGCTTTGCTGCTGCACGGTTGCGCCCGCCGTACTCGTTCGTTCGCTTGCCGTGCTCCCACCGGTGGTCGCTCCCGCATTGCCCGATTCTTTGTTGAAGTTTTTCAGAATACGCAACACGTACGAGTGCAGCTCGGAGTGAGTGGGGATCGTGTTCAGGTGCTGTAGGATCGCGTTTCCTTTAATTTTCGTCATGTTGTGAATGATCGTTTTGACCGTGCGAAGGGGCATGTCCGAGGGTCGCGTCCCCCACCAGGCGGGCGGTAACGTGAGCATGAACTCGTGCACCTCCAGCAGGACGGCCTCATAGTCAAGCTCGGCCAACCGGTCCGGTATCACTTTCACGTTGCGCCAGATACACTTCATCTGGAGATCGGTGAACTTCGGGAGACAACTCGTCTGGCACGATTCCTTCAGCAACCGGATCAACGCACAGTTCATGTAGGTAAAGTTGGTACGGTCTAAGATCTTCAGGCAGATACCGTTGACCACCTTCACGAACTGGGCATCCAGTTCCAGGAACTGCGTCGCCAGCCGGTTATCCGCCATCAGGCCGAGCAGCACGGAAATGATGTTCTTGATCGAAGCGATGGAAAGGTGTTTGCCGAGCGATTTCGAGGCGAAAAATAGGAAAATACTATGCAACAGCGGTTGATAGATCGTTATCGACTCAGCGAGTGGCTTTTGCTGGATGATCTGCAAAACAGGGGAGGAATGATCAAGTAACAGGTCGGCTGAGCTCTCGAAGCATTGTGTACCTTGAACTGCTGCAAGACACTCTGTATGTACATCTCCTCATAGCCTCGCAGGACTGCCTGTTTTTCCTGTGATTGCATTATATCCGACAGTTCGTTCATGGCTGCATGCGCCGCATACATGTCAGTGTTGGCAATGCCCCGGATGATACACACCAAATTCTGGTCCAGCTTCGGCAGGGCATCGGTTAAGCTAGTGGGAAAGAGAAAGGACATTAGAGAAAGTGCTGCCCGGGCGGTCGTGAAACGGTACATTTGCCCACTTGTCCTTCATTACCTAGGCACAGCAGGAGGTGAAGTCTTCGCCTTTGCCATCACTCCGCTACCTTCCAGCGACGTGCGAATCGTATTGTTCGTGGGAATCATGTGATGGACGGGAGAGCTACCAGTTCCACCCAAGCCGGACGTCAACTGGTGGCCAGTGATCAGCTGCTGGAACTTTTCCGGTGGATACGTTACTCCATTGACGGCGATCAACTTCAGGTCTTCGTAAATGAACGAATCGTCCATCGGGTTGACGACGGTCTTACCAAGATCGTCCGCCCGAACCCAGCTACGCTCTATCTCCGCTATGACATTCTCGTCCAACTTGAATGGACCCTTACTTACCCGCGGTTGCAAAGATTCCGGACCATTGGCTCTGAAATATGACAAGAAAAGTGGGCTCGGTTAATTTCTTCTGGAATTCAAACTGCGAAACTCTCGCTACCACTAATCGGTTGCCAATATGTGCCAAGCATCAAGTGTTTTATTACTCTATAACACGATAATTTGATCAATTTAACAG
>NC_071285.1:8655453-8841225 GCF_943735745.2 Anopheles bellator | reverse complement strand
AGTTAGTTAATGCAAAGTTTAAAGAGCTTCACTGGGACAGCCACCCATTGCCGGAGAATGAAAACTTACTTCATATTCACTGCGACCATAACAGCTTGTTCGGGAACCATCGTTTCATCCTCGTCCATCGCCTCATCGCCGCCGCCATCCACGGCACCTAACTGTGCCGCTTGTTCCGCCGGTGGTGCCATATCGATCTTGCCGACGATCGTCACATCATTGAGGCCACCAATGGCACTGGTCGGTATCGCCGTCGATACCTTCTTTGCTGCCGCTGCACCCGGTAATATCGACGCTTTCTTTGATCGCTTGATACGTTCGTCCAGCATGGATAGATCCTTCTCCGACAATTGGCCAATTAGTTTGTAGATCTTTTCTCCGGCCAAAAAGTACGCCTGTACAACCGCGTTGAGAGCCGCGTTGCGAACGGCATTGTCCCGGTCGGATATGTGGCGTGCGATCTCCTTCAACGCGACCGGTTGCGTCGGTTGGCAAACCGTCAGACCGTACGTTTCAATCAGATAACCCAGCTCATCCAGGCACTCTGCCCGCTGGCGGGCATTCTTCGACTTGAGCGCATCCATGATGAACACGAACACCTTTGAGAACGGGTAGAGTTGGCAGATCTGTCGGAGTAGTGTCCGCACACCGTTCCGCACAACATCCTTCGGGTCGCCAATCTTCACCAATAGATGCGGCACAAACGAGCTACCCTCAATGTCTGCCAGCACGTACCGTCGGTCTACCAATCGCTGGAAAACCTGGTTCAGATACTCGAGTCCCTTCAACAACACCGACGGATTGGTGTCGTAGAAGCGCAACGATAGCCACTTCATTACCAAGTCCAGATTGCAGATGAGCGCTTCTTCGTTCGTCGACAGATCCTCCATTAGGGCGTCGATCACCTTCAGGTGGTAGCGAAAGTCGTCGTGAAACATGTTCACCACCAGCCCCTTGTTCACGCTGGCCGCCTGCATTTGTTCGCGCAGCAGCTCGTTGAACTCTTCGCGCGGCGTCGTGAACGACCACTTCAAAACCTTCAGCTTTTGTTCGTCGGTAAAGCGCTGCTTCTTGAGGCCATTCATTGCCAAAAGCGGAGCTGCAGAATCGGCATCTTCGTCTTTCTTTGTTCGCGATGAGCTTCCTCCGCTGCCCAATCCACCGGAACTGCCACCTGTTCCGACTTTATCTGCTGATCCACCACTTCCGGCAGCTCCAGCGCGGCCACTGCCTGCCGCACCGGATGCTCCAGCCGATTTCGGTGGCTTCAGCTTCAGTCCCTTAGCCTCCTCTCCGCCGGAAGCCACTGCTGGTGCAGCCTTGACAACCGGTACCGCCTTCACTGGTAGACTAGGCCGAGCCTTATCGAGAGCCGCCTGAATGTCCTTCCGAGAAATGGGTTTCTGTTTGTCGAGTGCCTTTACCATCGCGTCGTACCCGAGATGCATCATCACGCCCAACACCGTGTCGTTGGCGTTTTTGCGTACGTCCGCACTCCGATCGGTAATGTGTGTGTAAAGGTGAGGCAAGATCGCCAATAGTTCGTCCTTCGAGATACTTTTCGGTGCCGCCAGTGGCAATCGTTCCGCCAACCATCCGTACAGTTCGGTTCGCAAGGCCGGACTACCCGTCTTGAGTGCGTCGGCAATCATTTCCCCGTCGAAAAAGTCCTTATAACCCGCCTGCTCGCCCCACGTGTTGATGCAAGCCAGGCAAGCGCTCCGAATGAAGCTCTTGCTGTCGCCCAGTCCCTTCAGAAAGCCGGGGAAGAAGGCGCGCACGTACTGGCGACACGGCGGGCCCATCGCGATGGCCATCTGTTGACAGATTTCGACCGACGTTTGAGCGATCTTCGCATTGCTGTCCACAAGCCGGGCCGCCAGCACTTGGGGTAGATCGCCCAGGGAGGATTTTATCAGTTTTGCCTCCGAGATGATCGTTTGCAACCGAACTAGGCCTTCGTTGCGTGTTTTCCAGTTCTTATCCGACAGCTCGGCCAGCAAAGCTTCCGTTATTTGACCCGATATGTCGATCCGTGGCAACAGATCGTTTACATTTATCATCGGAGGGGAAGAATCATCCCCACCACCGCCCTCGTCCTCATCGTCATCTGCCGCGCCACCGTTTGTCTTCGAACCGCCTCGTGTCGGCGCAGGCGGTCGTTGGCCGGCACACCGCTCAAACTCGGCCATTATCTGTTGCTTGAGGGCAGGTTTCTCGCTGTCGAAAAACATTGTCAACGGTTGTCCCATGTACAGATAGAGCGTCCCGAGCAACGCAATACCTGCTGTGCGGACCGCAGGGTTAATACTTTGGACAGCTTTCCGGGCAGTCTCGAGCAGCGCCTTTGGTTCGACCTGAAACCCAAACTCTCGTAGCGCTGTCGCCACCCAGACCAAGGCCTCTTGCTGCACTTTTGGCGACTTTTGCTGTTCGAATGCAAACTCCATCACACGTTGCACGGTGTAATCAAGCCGTGCACCACCTTCAGCCATAGCGGTAAGGGCAGCCGCGGCACCGACTCCGTTCTTTGCATCGGCCAGCTTCTCCGTCACATCCGTTAGCAGATAGTCAGCGGTGGTAGTCGTGATGCCGAACCGTTCGACGATCACACGAACCGTGTCGAGCTTGATCTTCAGCACTTGAAAGTTGGTGTCCTTCAGGCCGGGCTTTTTGGCCAACGACCTTAGCAACACCTGTGAGAGGCCACTTTGCACTGGCTTTACTTCGAGCAGTTGGATGGCGCTAGCGAAAGATTCGACCGCACCGAGGCGAGTTTTCCAGTTAGCATCGATCAGCCCCGCGACAGCATCGGCAGGAAGCAGTTCTGCTGCCCGCTCATCGATCTCCTCCTGTGAAAGATCTTTCTCCGTATTCGCTGGCATTTGCGTTTGTGCTCCTCCCTTCGAGCCGCTACCTCGGCCACCACCCAACGAACTTCCGGTGGGACTCTTTTTTACACCACCAGACACGACCTTTTTGATCGTTCCTCCGCCACCGACAGTGGCCGTGGATGGTCGCGGCATAGTTGTACCGCCGCCGCTCCCTATTCTTGTCTCCGAAGGGGCCTTCTTTACGGTGGCGCCGCCACTCATAACCGAGGTTGCCTTTGGTGGTGCAGTCGCTGGCCGTTCCTTCCGTGCAGCGGGTATTTTTATCGTTATGACAGCTCTTTCGCAACACTCTTTAATTTTGGCCATCTTCAGTGCGTCCACCTCGGTTAGGTACGGAGCGATGCTCTTCTCGCCGACCAATTTCATCGCGGTACCAATCGCATCCGCAGAAGCGTCCCGCACGGATGGATCTGATTCGTTGAGCGTTTTAAGCAACGCAGCCACCAGCGGTTTAATGATCTTTTTCGACAGCGCCGTTGGGAGAGTTTTGGTGAACGATCGTGCCAGAAAGGATGCCGTTTCCATTTTCACGTTCGGATTTTTATTCCCGAGTGCCTCCAGGACGTCCTCGAGGATCGATTCAAGCGTTGTTGAGGGGTAAATGACATCGATGGCGTCCCGCAGTGCAGTCACAACGTTTGATTTCTTTTCTTTGAACTTTTCCAAAATTGCCGGAACGCATGCCTAGAAAAAGGGAAAGACAAAGTGTCAGGCCAACAAAGTTCACAACTCACCCACTATCGTGCCCCACACATACCCCTGCATAAGTGTTGAACTTCTTCCCAAGGCCCTTGGCTAGCATGGCCAAACACTTGCCGCCGAGCGCCACCAGGACCACGTTTGTGTCTTTCGTAATAACCTTCTTCAATGCTCGCACTACGTCGCCATATTCGCCGGGCTGTAGTTTTGGGTTCTGTAGAAGCGTTTCGAGTGCCTCGAGCGATTCCTTACGTTCTTGCCACTTTTTCGCTTCAAGCTTTTCGTAGAAATCCTTCGGCAGCTTCGACAGGATGTCAACCGGATCGATTAGATCGAGTGGATCGATGTCTTCCCCTGCTTCGCCACCTCCCGCGCCACCATCGTCCTCGTCTTCACCTTCGACACCATCGACGGCCGCCGCCGCCGCAATCTGGAGCTGTTTTTCCTGCTGCGAGCGCAGATACCGCACCGGAGTAGCCTTCTCGTTGCCAATCTTCTCGAACTCCGCTTCCAATTCAGCTAGTAGGACGGGCGGCAATGAAGCAATCTGTGATTTGAAGGCCGCCCCGATCCACCGATAGATCTCCACGGTCAGTGTTTTCGACTCATCGCGTACGCTCTTATCGCGATCGGTCAGGATGGCCGGAAGGCGTTTCACGATTGGTTTAATGTTCAACACCTTGCTACCGAACTCGCGCAACGCAAGCGTTACCGCGGCAACGCAGGCAGCCACAATTTTCGGATTCTTTTGTTCCGTTCCTTTCAGAAGTTCCTCAAGTACCACATCCTGCCGCTCAATTTCGATGTACATCAGCGTGATCTGCACCGCCAGTTCCTTCGTTTTTGTCTTGGGTGCACCGATACACTTGGCCACGATGCCGCTCATCACTTCGCCCACCGTTTTTCCTGCATTGCCGCTGTTCTCGACAAACACGAGCGCCGTTTCGAGACCCTTCTCCTGTGCTACCGCATTGCTGTCGGCGACAAACTTTTTGATCAACCCGAGATACTTGTTCCATTCGGGCGATTTCTCATCGTCGATCGTGCGAAACACCTTGGCCGCTTCCTCGTACCCATCGACGCGCGCCTTCCACAGCTTGTGGACACACCGCTCGTCGATCGGTAGCTTCTTATACTCGGTGTCCTCCTCCATCGTTGTGCCGCGGTCCGCCTATTCTGGGCAAGTACGGTATGTTGATTATGGTTCACGGCGTGTGTCCACACCTCAATCGTGGTCGCTCCAAACCCAGCTATTCACAGCTCCCGTACAGCGAGGCAACTCTGCAATGAATCGCAAACGTTTAATGCCACGCTTTAATGAACACGAAACTAAAAGCACAGCATCCTATGGTGTAGCGGACCGAACGGTATCTCGTGCGAAGCAGTAAAACAACACCAAACTTTTTCGCCCCATTTCCTAACCCCCATTTTAGGCGCTCGTTGGCTTTCTTCCGACTCCGAAGCCTAGCGCAGGCAACGACAGCTGACGCGCTTTGTTGCTACCACCACAACCACCATCATCATCATCATTATCATGAGAAGAAAATGGGCTTTCTAGTAGCCCATTTCAGGTCGCTCATAAATGCTTCACACAAGATGCTGATGCTGACGATGACGAGAGCTTCGACAATTCGGACAACAAAAGAAATGCCCAAAAAACTTTCACCACACGCGCCACGCTGCGTTGCAGTGCTGATTGTGTCTAAATCGGTGCAAATTTAGTTAGTCAAAAGAGCACAGCTAAGCACAACAACCGATGCACACACCACCCGATGGCCTTAGGCTTTCATTAAATAACAACAGCAAGACTTTGCTGGTGAAACATGTTTTTCTATTTTGCTCCAACCGAGCCACAAGAAGTGGGCGCTTCTCAAGTTCAGGTATCGATTTTGTTCCGTCGCACTACGTACGGGCGCGAGTATTGCTTTTTTAGCCGTGCTGTTTCCGCATTGTGCGACGGCCATTCACTATTACTGATACCGATTTCCTCGGACCTACTGAGCGGCCACAAACGGGCGGATGTACAAACTTTCGTCACAATCAATCACCTGCGATGGCCGACGGAAGCGTTCAGGCACGATTTCCAACCTATTTTCGTTCAAATTTCCACAGACGGGAAGATCCAGCAGGAAAACACCATTGCACATCACAGCAAAGGCTCTCTCTCTCTCTCTCTCTCTCTGGCACGGCTGAGTGCTCCTTTTCTCGCGCTTTACTCTCTCGGCGAGCGGCTCTGGACAGGCTCTCTCTCACTAGGCGCTCTCATCTCTCTTCTCACCTCTGCTCACTCTCCCATCATGTGTAGAAGAATTTGTGTCATGTTATGGGCGCGAATGCGATAGCAAGCACCACTCTATCTCCGTCACTCCAGCACACATTGCTCAACGCACCCGCCAAGAAATTGAAGCCGACGCTGATTTTACCGCTTGTTAAAAATGCATCACTTTGCACCAAAAACTTACCGTTACGGTGCCTGGCTCGAGTTTTCTCCGAGTCAACCCAATTGACAGCTCATTGGAGGGATTCAACAGCTGAGAATCTCGCAATGGACAGGCGAATGAGGAACCGTTTTTCGTTTCGATCACACGTCCTTCGTAATGGCGTTCTAGTTCGTTTCGCGACAGTATGGCGAATTCGGATCGCTTCAATTCATCTGTACAACAGCTTCGATCCGACGGGTCGGGCGGCCAGCCAGCGCCCGGCAACACGCTCGTTACTTTTTCCGGCACAAAAAGACGATCCAACACAAACGACAATTAAAAAAGGAGATAAATAACGAACGGCGAATTCCCACACGCGCTGGCGTGGACTGCAAACGTGAACTGCCAAAAAAGCGAAGTGAGATTTGTGTACACAACGGTGAGAGAAAACGCAAAGAAACGAGAATCAGAGAAATGTGAAGGAATCCTTCAAAAAGTCGGTGCGTTTACACTGCATCGCTCACGGGTTGGAAGTTTAAGCGCCAAAATTGCGGGTTTTGAAAGCATCGTCAATTCTGACAAAATTATATCCAATCGAGCAGAAATAGAAGGTGAAACAATTACATGATTGCAGCCATAATGCGATCAATTCTATGTCAAGAGTATTAGCACACTTTCGGATGTCTGATACGGTATTTATTTATTTACGAAACAAACCGTGACGAGCCCATTGCTCAATAAAGAAACCAACGGCTAACGCACGCTTAGTAACAATGGATGAAAACGGCTTTCAATTTCCTGACACAAACTGTGATCAAATAACGATGGATAAACTTCCGGAGAAGCCTTTAGGACTGAGAAATAGTAAGTAGTTCATTTCGGAACAGCTCTTATTGAGTCGTAAGTTGAACTTTATTGAAAAAAAATTACGCGCAAACACTTTCATCGCCAACAAACCAACGTTCCATCGTTTCGAAATCCCAGCGCGTGGTTTTAGCGTGCACTTCACCATGTCATTCGGGGGTTAAGTGGGAGAGCGGATTGAACGTTGCAACTATGTTACGGTTGAAATATTGTGTACCCAAGCACCCACTTCCAAAAAGCAAAATTAACACAAAATTAAGTAATGTATGAAAGGAAAAATCGAATTGTGTCACTGCAAATATAAACGGTATGCGTTTAGAACAACAAATGAGTACACAGAAACGTGTCTTATGGTACCAGACTACATTCCTCCACAAAATGTGGCTTTAATCGATTGCGGCCAGTGAGAATATGTAGTACGAGTGCCAGATACGGGATTTACATCTTGATGATTTCTTGCACGGCGGCCACAACAGAGCGTGCCGAAATGCCAAACATATCAACCAGCACGGCCGGAGGGCCGGACCGTGGCAGTTTCTCGACGGCCAGATGCTTCACAACGAAGTTCCTCTGCTCTGCAAGCGCCGACAGGACTGCCTCACCCAAGCCGCCTTGCCTAGAAGTATAGCAAAGTGAAAAAGTAACGTTTTTTTTTAATCCCTCCCCAAACGCCACGGTAACTTACTTGTAATGATCTTCGACCACCACAACGCGACCACCGCACTGGCTACCGTGTTTTATGATTGCCTCTTTGTCCAGCGGCTTAACCGTGAACGGATCCATCACGCGACAGTGGATTCCACTCTTCTCCAGGTCCTTAGCCGCGTCCAGGGCTTCGTACAGCGTGATACCGGCACCAATAAGAAGAACCGAGTCGTTTGCGCTCTGCTTAACCACCTTGGCGTGACCAATCTACCGGATGAACAAAAGCTTCGTAAACCATCGAGTTGCAACTCTATCTACCCGCGCTTACATACCTCAAACTTTTCGTTATTGTCGTAAATAACGTCCGTATTCGGGCGCGAAGTACGAATGAAGCACACGCCTGGCGTATTAGCCGCCATCTCGACGGCACGCTCCGCGCTGACGGCATCGGCCGGATAGAACACGGTGCTGCCCGGTATGGCACGGAACATAGCAATATCCTCCAGCCCCATCTGACTCGGACCGTCCTCACCGATGCTGACACCGCAGTGAGAGCCAACAAAATTTACGTTCGTCTGTGAGATGGCACCCATGCGGATCTGATCGAAAGCGCGCGTAAAGAACGTGGCAAAGGTGGATACGAAAGCGACGGTACGATCGCGGCAAGCGGCTCCGATCGCGACACCGACCAGATTCTGTTCCGCAATGAAGCACTCGATGAAGCGCTCCGGGAACGCTTTGCGTAGCTTATCCGAGTAGGTAGAGTTCTTCGTGTCGCCATCGAGCGCGATCACGCGATCATTGTTCATAGCGATCTTGGCCAGAGCGGTACCGTACGCCAACCGTGTCGCCACTTTCTCACCCTTCTGGTACGCCGGTGGAGTCGCGAGTGCGACACCCTTGATCGATACCTTCGGCGCGCTGTCCTTGTGCGGTGAAGGAGGAGTCACGGTGATCGGGCCCGGATTTCGGATCTGCTTGCGCAAATGCTCGACCACGCCTGCCGCGGCATCTCCAAGCGGCTTGCCGTGCCAGTTCTCCAGATCTTCAATGTTCGGGAAGTGCTTGCCTTTGTACGTTTTGGCGATGATGGCCGTTGGCCGATCGGTGACGGAGGATGCTTCGAAGAAGGCCTTGCACAGCTCTTCGACGTCGTGTCCGTCGACGACGATTGCATTGAAACCGAACGCATCCAAGCGCTTCCGGTACACATCCATCTGGTGCTGGAGCGAAGTCGGTTCCGACTGGCCGAGTCGGTTCACATCGAAGATCACACACAGATTGTTCAGCTTGTAGTGGCCGGCAAAGTGAAGCGACTCCCAAATCGAACCCTCGGCCGACTCACCATCACCGACGAGCACGTACGTCCGATGGTCGGCGTGGTCAATGTTCTTGCCCACATACGCCATACCGCATGCCACCGCCACTCCTTGCCCCAGCGAACCGGTGCCCACGTCGATAAAGTTCAATCTGGGCGTTGGGTGACCCTCGAGGTCGGAGTCAATCTTGCGCAGGTTCAACAGGTCCTCCACGGGAAACAGGCCAGCTTCGGCCCAGGCCGCATACAGAATCGGAGCCGCGTGGCCCTTCGACAGGATGAACCGATCCGATGATGGATCGCGCGGAGCAGAGATTTTGTACCGCATCGTGTGGAAGAACAGTACCGACATGATTTCCGCGATCGACGCACATGATGTAGGATGACTGTGGGAAAGATAAAACGAAGGGTAAAATAAACAGGATTCGCTAACAACCGAGCCGGGCAGCTCGCGGCAGCACTATCAAATAAACGATTTCTCAAGGGTGTAGACAATCATCGTACCATATCGCCGGCACGTAACACACTCGCTACAGATGACAATACAAAAAACGAAGCAACAAAGCGATCTAGTAGTTCATGCCGTTGTGTAAGTGACGAATTACTCAATACACGTGCAATGATGGCTCTGCTAGGTGGGTCTCGTTATCAGTTGTTTATATATGATTTTTGTTGGCCATTTTTCTTTATTTTATAACAGGCCGTACCGTGAAAGATCTCACAGGCCCAAATCGAACCAGAAGTAGCCTCTGAACTGGACTACCTTTACACACGCAGGGACCAGCCACATGACTCGAAATCGCACGAAATGTGTTTTTTTCTACTGCATGTGGCCACTTCTGTGACCTCTTGGCGACCTTCTACGAAGGCAGGCGATCAACAGTTCGATCGTACGACGAAAGCCTATGGAGTTACACCATGCCGTCCTTACAATCGCAACGTGGGTAACATACGTTCTAAAATTGTGGTTCGGCCGCAGCCGCCGCGCACAGTGATTTTTTAGAGCCACGAAGCGAAGTGGAAGGTAGCGGCAGAAAATGTTTGATTCCCTTTCACCCTTTTCATTCCGTTTTAAGGACATTACGGGCACAAAGAGGGCACCGATTTAAACATAGACATCCTATCAGCATCATCAGCGTGCCGCTATATTTTTTGCGCTTTGACGTTGTTCGCTGCTCACCGAACACACATCACTTCTCCGCGCCTTCGCCCTGTTGCACTTTGGCCATTCATTTTGTTTCGCTGTTCCTCTGCCCCTCTTCAAATACGGCGGCGGGCTCGTCTGACGACAATCGCCAAACGAGTTTTTCGGCGCATACATGCAGAACCGGCATCGTGTTTTTTATGACAGCACTAATGCCGTGGAAAAAGAAAAGACGAAAACGGCGAAAGCCGGCTGGAAGAGTCCACGGCGTGCTCTGATGCGTGCTCCCCTTTTCGCCCTTTTCGCAGGCTCCATTTAGCGTACAGTAGAGACATAAAACTCACCCAGATTTCGATGCCTGAGTGGCGTTAATCGAATCGATACGCAGCTTGTGGGCGATATCCCTCAGCTCCTGGATCGTCTTGGCTTCCGGTTTGTGATAAGAAGGCATCTTGCAACGAATCGGCTGCAGGAGTTATGTCAAGGGCAACGTTGAGCACTGGAAACCGCGAGTCACACCACGATGAAGTTTTAACCTCTACTGAACGACCCAAACGCAATCAAGAGCGGTTCCAGCGGCCCGCTGGAAGACGACATGGTGGGGTTGCCGGTTTCCAATGTCTGTGGTCTGTTCAAAATTGTTCGCGACTTTTGGGTTTTCTACAAGAACGTTGCTTTATTTATACCTATTTTGTTCTCGTTTGATATTATACACTTGCCAGCATTTTTTCCATTCCTCGAAGCACGTCAAAAAATCATCATCGAATTTTTGTTTTCCCACAAATCCGAGCGTTTGTGTCGGATTTCTTCGCGCAAATTGCGAACAATTTGCGACTAATATCCCATTATTGACCGTTCTACCCTGTGGCGAAAAATCGAATATACGTAGCCCGCGTAAATCCAAGTGCTGCTAATTTTTTTTAACAGACCACGGATGTGTCGCATTTATCGATTCTTCCGAACCGGCAATCTAAAGTCCGCGGCTTTTCGCCACATGATCATGGATGTTCATGCTGTTGGCAATTTCATGAGATTTAGTAAATTCGTTGTTGCCGACACTGCGAAACTAAGAATACGGGAAATTGAAATCATACCGAAAAATGCTTACATTAATTCGCCCTACCACGAGGCCGTAATATGCTCGATCCGAACTCGATCCGTCCCGTTTAAACACCGAGCAGGGCTACACGTAAACAATCGGGCCCACTGACAAAACACTGCCTTCTGTTTTGGTGTTCCGTGATGCGACCTTTGGTTCCGTGATGGACATTACCTCCCTCTTTAAGGCCTCGGTGAAAACGGTGCGCCTAAAGTTGCCCCCCGACAGCATCCGGCAGCCGGACAAAAATCGCATTCTACGCAAAAAGAAGACGAACACGCACGAGCTATGGGATCGGGCCAAATCGCTCAAACACCAGGTAACGCTGCTGAGGAACTTTCTGCTGGAGAATCGCACATCCTACATGCGGTTGGCGGAGCACCTGAAAAATTCGAGTCCACAGATGACCAACGACGAGCGGGATCTAATCGATCGTGAGTCGGATAAAATCCTCTCCACCACGGCGCAGCTGGTGAAGGAGTTGCGCCTTGAGTGGGTCGATCTACGGGTAGACCAGCAACTGAAGGAATTTTTGAGTCTGGTCATCGATAGCCTGGCGGAGTACGCAAATGCTATCCGAAAGATTTCACACGAACAGCGGCAGTTTCGACTTCGGCGTCAAATGGAAACGATTGGGTACGTGAAGCTACAGCCAAAAATGAAAACGGAGCCCCTCAGTGCACCACTCGAACCGGACCCGGTGATCGGCACCGTAGCCACGTCAGCTTCCAAACGTTCGGATGTGGTAGACACCGGACACCGTAGTGTGGAGAAAACGGTTACCGCACAGTCAATGGACGATCTGGAGGACAGCACAATGGATGAAGAGAACGAGGCCAACGATCTTAGCCCCGAGGACATTCAGATGTTTGAGTCGGAAAATGTTCAACTTTACAACGAGCTCAAAGGCCTGTCGGAGGAAGTGGAGCAGATACAGCGCAACGTGTGCGATATTGCACACCTGCAGGACATTTTCTCCGAAAAGGTAGGTGTCTTGGGGTCAAGGCATCATGGGATAGTTTCCGATTTACTGCACGTATTGATCATTGTAGATATCATTGCAAAAGACGGACGTCGATCGAATATCTACCACCGTGGTAGGAACGACGGAAAATATGAAAGACGCCAACGAACAGATCGGGCAAGCTATTCGGCGCAACGCCGGCCTGCGTGTTTGGGTGCTGTTCTTTCTCATTGTAATGTCCTTTACGCTCCTGTTTTTGGATTGGTACAATGACTAAGCTTGTGGACTGCATTTGCAACGCTGTAATAAATTTGACATCAACGTCGAAATTGTGATCATTAAAGACAGTGTTAAAGTTTCTGTTGAAAAGTACCTGAAAATCTGGATTAGCTACATCCGAAAATTGTGCAATTTTAATAAAAGAATCCACTTTCTGTTGAATCAGCTGTTGCCCAAGGTTGCTACAAGATGGCATCTGTGTTTTTTTCTCTGCGTGACATTTCAACTGTCAAGTTGAAACTCTCTCAAAATTGTGCTTTGAAAGGTGCAAAATTTTGCTTTGTGATTACTTAACACATTCGTGATTCTGTGCCAGTTTTTTCCTGTCGGACCCAGCTGATTCGAGTAGGTTTCCCTAGATTGTGCACGAGGTTTCGTTACCCATTCGAGTTTCCGTTTGCAGGAAAAATGCTCCGATTTGCCGCTGGTCGTGTCCTCGGTGGACTGCGCAGTGCTGCGGGATTGCAGCAGAGCAGCACGCAATCGATGGTCGGAGCTGCCGGCATGGTGGTGCGCGCTTCGCATAGCACCGAAACGGACGAGGAGTTCGACAACCGCTACGAGGCCTACTTCAACCGGCCGGAGATTGACGCCTGGGAAGCCCGAAAGGCAATGAACGATTTGCTTGGAATGGACTTGGTGCCGGAACCGAAAATCATCGTCTCCGCACTGAAGGCGTGCCGTCGGTTGAACGATTATGCGCTGGCCATTCGCTTCCTGGAGGGTGTGAAGGACAAGTGCGGCGACAAAACCAACGAAATCTATCCGTATCTGCTCCAGGAGGTGCGCCCGACACTGACCGAGCTTGGCATCGATACACCCGAGGAGCTGGGCTACGATCAGCCCGAGCTGGCCCTGAAGTCGGTTTACGATATGCACTAGAGAGGAGCAAGTGAGGGAATGAGCGTAATTTTTCATCTTTTCCGGTACAATGCCGCTGGTAGCGCCAATACCGCCGGTAGCGCCATCAACCCGTCGGGATTGGTGGTGCAATAGTCGTGGTCATGAAGTTGTCAATAAATGAAAGGAATAACAACCTGTTATATAATAGGATTCAAATGCGTCCATGCTGTATTGTCGTTAATGCATATTTCCCTGTTCCCTTCAGTTTGTTTTATGCAGAGCCCTTCGCCTTCGTTCCACTTCCCTTCCACTCCGTCAATATATCAGAGGCGCGCTGAAGTGTGTCATCTCGTTTGAAGAAACAGTAGCGCACAAAATCCTCCCCGAGCGGCTTATGGTCATCGCTGTAGAACGCCGACGGTGGAATGCCCTGAAGTCCTACCGATTTCGTCATCCACTTGGTAAACCGATAGTCCCGATAGCGATCCGTCTCCTTTGAAAGGTCCACGCGGTCGGCGAGCGCAGACCAATCGGCCACCATGAAGTAGCCGCCCTGCGGGACCGTCGGGTGCATTCCGATATCCTCCAAAAACCGGGCCATCATATCACGCTTGGTGACCAACTCTTTCGAGATACTGTTAAAGTAGCACTCAGGGCTCGTCAGTTGGTTCAGTTCCCGCTCGAACCCGACGGCAATGGCCTCCTGAATTGGTGTGGAGCACGTGTACACACAGTTCTGGTGCACCATCTGCAAGTTACGCATCAAGGCGGCGGGTCCGTAAGCCCAACCGATCTTCCAGCCCGTCAGAGAAAATGTTTTGCCCGCCGATCCGATCGTAATCGTACGGTCCCACATGCCGGGCAGTGTGCAAATCCGCACGTGTTCAAACGGTGCGTAAACCATGTGTTCGTAAACCTCGTCGGCCACACACAGCACGTTCCATTGCTGGCAGAGGTCGGCCACCATCTGCAGCTCTTGTCTACTCATTACCTTGCCGAGCGGATTGTGCGGAGTATTGATAATGATCATCTTGGTTTTCTCGTTAAACAGCTTGGCCAGTTCGAGGGGATCCACTTTCCAATCTTCCGACGAGATGGTGCGACCGGTAACAGTCTGAAATACAAAAAAGAGGAATGCTGAATCTCTGCGAGCATTGCCGCGCAACATTGCTTGCCCTACCGGAACTAGTGGAATGAAACGTGGCACTCCACCGGCGGCTTTCACCATCGGCTCGTAGCAATCGAAAAAAGGCTCAATAATGATCACTTCATCGCCTTGATCGACGTGACCTTGAATAGTTGCGTATAGCGCTTCGTACGCACCAACTGTTACCAGAACTTCGCTTAGCGGATCGATCGTACGACCGACCAATCCCGAGTAGAGACGACTTAGCGCTTGCACCAGACGCGGATGGCCGAACCCGCGGGTATACTGATTCGCCAGCGGGTCGGGGCTATTGGCGGCCGCAGCCAGCGCATCCAGTGCGTACTTTGGAGCATGATAGTCCGGGAATCCTTGCCCCAGGTTCAGGGGTTTGTACTGCAGCGCCAACTGAATGTATTCCACCCTGTTCAAGGACAATTATTTTAATCGAACCAATTAACGCACTTCTACCACTTACCAAACACTTTTCGTTGAGCCCTGATATCGGGCCGGAAGATCAAACTTGTTTGTTGACATTGCTCGAACCGTTACGCAGCGAGTCCAAAAGGGTTGTGTGGCAACTCGGCCCAACAATCGTTGACAAAGCATTCGGCGAGACGGGAAGATAATTAAAACAGGAGGAAATAAAGTAAACACTTTACGCGATAGTTGAATGATCTCGCACAACCACAGCGCCTCGTCTTACTATCGTGATTATCAACTTCGTCATCATTGCGGTGTGGTTTTTGCGTTTTTTCTGTTTACGCGCGTGATCTACGTTCCTTATCGGTTCATAAATAATATGCAAAGGATCCGAGAGGATTTTTTTAGGCGACCCAGATATCAACTGATAATTTGAAACAATTCAACATAGAACCTTTCGAATAAGAAACATATGGTAGCTTCCATATTTTTATCAGTTTCCGTTCGACTCTTCTGATTGTTCGAACGTGATCGCTTTGCTAGGTTAAACTTTACATTGCATCAAATTGTACTACGATTATGTGATTGCTTTATTAATTGGAGGAATTTAAGAAATTGTAACATTAGAGTTAATAGAATTGGACATTGTGGGCCGATTTTTACCACATACTGTTACCAAACTCACCACTCTCGGTTCCGTTGTGTGCGATGGCCAGATTGCTGAAACGAAGCGCATTCAAACCATGTTAACAAAATGAGTCGCTCGGAAAAAATTACAATTATGTGAGTTTCAGCAGTATTATTTGGCTTTGCAGTGAATTTGTTTTACGGACATTTATCACGGTACGGCTGCAAGTCCTGGAGCCGGGTGTTGTAAACATGGCCCTGGCTATGGCGTCTGACACGCAATACAGCCTGTCTGGTTTGAGTACGAACCATTCGAAGAGGTTTCTCACCACTGACGGCGTTCGCCGTGAAAAGGTAGCCCGCTTCAGCGAGCGAAAACTTGCCCACAAAACGCACGTGCTGCGAATCAAGTTGAGTATTGTGTCTCCTGGCAGCGAAGCGGTGAAGAACATAAAATTCTGCTAACCCTTCTCGGTGTGTTCCGTGCCGCCCGTCGTAACGAAACCCTTTCAATAGAGCCAGTTCGTCAGCGCACAATCGAAGCGAAAGTGTGAGCAGTGAGAGTGCCGCGCACGAAGGAATCATAGCAATCCGCGCCCGTTGATGACAAAGAACGCCGATATGTCTGCAGCGTAAGTACAGCGGAGCAAAGTGCGGCTAGCCCGCAATTTTTAGCGAAGTGAAGAAATTTTTCGCCGAGCAACGGAGGGCGGAGCGGTAGGGGCTTGTAGGCAAGAAAGGAACCGGTGGCCCCCATGGTAGAGGGTCACCGGGTTTCCTGTCTGGGTTACGTGCCCGCTTGTCGTTCTACTGTCGGTCGCGGTTGCGAACCCGGCGTCCATTTTTTATCGATTGCCGCCGAGTGTCCGATTAGGTGGTCGCGTGTGAGAAGGAGCAAAAGGCGGGCGGGAAAACGGAAGCACAAAGGGGCGAAAAGTTAATGGGTTAAAAAACGTAGCGGTGTTAACCTCTCTGAGGTGCGAGTATTTTTTCGTTGCCATTGACCATTGAGCATTTCAGGTGACAAATGGCTCTCACATTCTCACCCCCGTGTTTCATGCGAACCCTTTCCGTTCTCAGTTCAAGTAGCAAAGTCTCCCGCCCATCGGGCTTATGATAAGCCAAACAAAGAGCGTGTCCTTTTATGCACGTGGAAAGTAAATTTCGGGATCACAATTAAGCATCTAACATTTTGTCTCTCTCTGCCTCTCGCGTGCCCTCTTTTTCTGTCTCTTTTCTCTCGTAACCTAGTGTGCCACCGCCGGCCGTTTGGGCCCAAAGGAGCGACGTAATCTTCCTGACACTGAACGTAGAATGCAGTGAGCCGGTATACAAGTAAGTGGGTAGCTATAGTAACGCCGCGTACATTCGAGAAGCTAGCAGAAGCCTCCTATGGTTGCGGACCCAAAAATAACAGAAAATGTTCAGTTCGTCGGCGTGTTTTGCCTCGTTTTCTGTGACCCCTGTGCTCATTCGGCTCCCTCTGCCTTTCTAGATTCACCGAGAACACGATGGTGTTCAGCGGTGTCGGAATGCCGGAAGGCAAAAAGTACGAGCTGAACGTCGAGTTTTTCAACAAAATCAATCCAGAGAAGGTTGCAACCAAAAACATCAAGCGTTGCATCGAGTTTGTGATTGCCAAAGCCGAGCCGGAGGAAACGTACTGGCCGCGACTGTTGAAGGAGAAAACGAAGCCGCACTGGCTTAAGGTGGACTTCAATCGATGGGAAGACGAAGGTTCCGGTGACGATGAAGGCGGTAAGTCTAGTAGTAACGGTTACGACACGTGATAGTACCATCTCGTTGACACTGCTTTACGACGTTCTGGTTTGTTTCTACTTTTCGTTCGTAGCCGACAAGATGGACCTGATGGAAATGCTGGGCAATAGCCAAAACCAAAACAAACTGGCTTTCGACGACTTGAGTGACGAGCAGGAAGACTCGGACGACGAGAGCATTCCAGGGCTGACGGATTCCTAAGCATGTTGCTGTAGGTTACCGCCAATGATACTGTTGACGGTCGTCGTCGTGTACCCGCCGCCCCACTCGATTCCACCATTAGCTGCTGTGCGTTGTGAACAAGGAAAACACATTGGACAAATCACTCCCCAAGCGCCAAGGGTTTCAAAAGCCATTTGCTGTGCATCGTGTGTCATCGTCGTGCTTGCGTTCGACAGTGGCGATGTCACGAAAATTACTCGCTCACGGGACAATTCCTCGAACAAGGCAGTGTGGGGTGTGTATAGGAATACTCGAAGGCAACGTGACAGGCAGGACAAAACAGAACAAACATTTAAAATCAATAAAAACTATGGCACTTCTCTCCTACTGGACAAGCTGAAACAACGGTGGGAAGGGATAAGACAGAAGGCGCGCACGAAAGAGAGAGGGAGAGAAGGACCATACAATAATATAGAATATCCTTAAACAACACAAGTCACAAAACTCGAGAGCAAGTCAACAGAAAAACAAATGGAAATACAACCAAATGGAGTTTTGGAATGAAAGACACAAGCGACATTCGGCCATCTACATTTTACAAAGCCTTCGTTTTGTGACAGTTGGGTTTTAAGCGGCACATTTCATTTCATACCGCACGACGAAAAATGTTGTGCGCAATCATGCATGGACATTTCCTGCGTCGTTCCTTTTGGTTGCTATGGTGATTCTCCCTTAAATAAAAGACACGTTTCCGTTTAGTTTCTCGCATCCCTTTGAGGGCACTTTCTTCTTTTATAATATGAAATGTGTAGCATTTTGCTCTTCGGAGCCTTGTGGCCGGGGAGGGATAATGATGGACTGTTCAGCGCAGCAGGCAGCAAATGGTTTACAGAAGCGAGATGTTGAAGCCCTGCAAAATCTTCCTCTCCGTCTCGTCGATTTTCTCTAGAAAGGCGCGGAAATTCTCGTGCTTGCTAAAGCTCTCGATGAATTTGGTTAAATATTCGGCGGTTTCACACTGGAAGATCGGATCGTTCATCAGTTCCGCCATTAGCTGCCGGTCGTCTTCGTCTTCCTCGTCGTCTTCACCTAAAGTACAAATTGAAACTAGTATTTTTGTACGTTCTTGGTTACGCTGGTTGTCCACGGTACCTTCGGAAAAGTTCAGCAGACCCGCTAACGAAGGTGCTTTCGATCCATCGCCACTCGTATCGTCGGTGTCTTCATCGCTGGAACTATCGGCTCCACTATCAAGGCCTTTCTCCCGCGCATCTTTCGCCTCCCGGAGGTTGGCCACCTCGTGCAACAAAAGTTTGAATATCTTGACAAGCACCGGAGTGTCCACCCAGACGGTGGGTATTTTGGCCGTCGCAGAACGTGTGGTCCGGCGTCCATCGGTGCTCAGCACCTGCTCCTTGATCATGACCGTATTCAACCGGTCATCCATCGTGGTTACACCGTGCTCGAACAACTTACAGAGCGCCAACGTGGTCACCTTGCGCTCGTACTGTCCGTAGAACAGATGCTGTCGGCTAAGCCAGTTTGCCAGCACGAAGGACATGGCCGTTTCTCCGGTGGGCCCTGGGACGGTGCTGAGAAAGTTTAGCACCGCGTCGAGCTGCAGCAGGATGAGGTGGGCAAAGATTGTCACCAAACTCATGATGACGTTCAGGCTTTGCACCAACTGCATCTTGCTGATAACCGCCTTCAGCAGCAGATCTACGGAATCGCCGAGCAAACTGCCCACTTTGGTGATGATTGTGATCACAAGCCGTCCGATGAACGAAGAGGTCGATTCGGTGTTCATCGGATTAAGGAGCATTGTGGCGACCTGCACGACATAATTCAGCCCTTCCCCATTGCGATACCGTCCGATCTGTTCGGGTGCGACGGTCAGAAAAGATCGCAAACACTCGCCACCGGCCTGCATTACCGAGTGGTCCTCCGACCGCAGGATACAGTGGACGACGGCCGGAAAGGCGTTTTCGATCATCGCCTCACTGAGGGGTCCCTGCGAGTACTTGACCAGCGTTTGCAGCACATCGAGAGCGATGTCCGGGGCGAGCGTCGGATTGGTTCCTTCACTGCTGAGAATACTCACGATCGTCGGGATGATGCGATCTTGTAGCGGCAGTAGGCAGAATGGGTTTTGCGACAGAACTTTTAGCACGTCCTGCACCATGTCGAGGAGAACGCGATCATCGTGATACTTTAGGAAAGCTCCCATCGTTAGGTTGATCACCTTTGGGCACATTCTTGCTGTTACATTCACATCGAACTGCAACGAGAAACGAGATAAAGAGTTACATTTTACTGCCTCAATACGGAGCCGGAGGACAGTAGACTTACCGATATGACGGCATTCAAGACTTCTAGCAACATACACACGGCGGTGTTTTGGCTCTGCTCGAAGAGGGGAACCAATCCGTCCAGAAAGTGTTCAAGTTTCGATGTCATCAGCATTTGCCGCTCATCCGCGGTCGATTTAAGGTGTGTGCAAAGTCCATAAACGCCCCTGTGGAACAAGGCACAAAATGTAGATGACTTTCTTCTTCCCACCATTGGATCGAACGTACCGTGCCGCCATGATTCGAAGCACAATCGGTTTATCGAGTGCCAAACTGTCGTACGTTACTTCGACGATCTGCTCCATGAAAGGTTGACGCAATACGTCACAGTCGCAGAACCGACTCAATAGCCACAGGCAGCGCCCCAAAAGGTAGGGCGAGGCGTGACTTTCCATCAACATTTTTACCAGCACCAAGTACTGACCCATATCGAATCCTCCGGAGGCACCACTTCCCACAATCAGCTCCTTGAACGTCCCAACGGCCAGCATGGACGATTCGTGTATCTTCCACCAGTGAGGGTTGCCTGCATTTCGATCCACCTCCGCCACGGCACTGTGCTTCCGCAGTGCCTCTGTGAAGCAGGACAATAGCTGCTTACCGTACTCCTGTTCCACGATCAGCAGCACATCGTGGGCCGTTACGCGAATCGTAAACTCAACGCCCTGTTCATCTTCGTCGGTGACAAACTTTTCCGCGTCCTCTAGCCATTGTTGGGCCTGCTCCTCGGTGATTTGCATGTAAAGTAGTGTGATGTACACGAGATCGGTCAGCACGTTCGCGATCGCCGCCTTGTACTTCTTCATCTCAATGATCGTGTGCACGAACTCGAAGATCTGCAGGATCATCTGTACGAAGTCGTCCGTTTCATCGTCGCTCTCCTGTTCGGTGCCATTGAATGGTCCGCTTTCCACCTCGTTCACAACCACTTTCACGTAGAAATCGGCAAGTTGTGTAAGGAGCTGCCAAATAGTGGGAAGGATGGCTCCGAGATACGGTTGCACAAACTTGGACATGTCGGAAATCATGTACTGAAGGACTGTGAAGAGCGCGAATTGGTCTAAATGAGAATGGGGGTTCACCGTGAGTATGCGCCTTTTGTATTACCTTTAATGATCTGTGTTTTCAACTGAAAGCTGCTGTGCGTCCCATTCGGCGCCGTTAGACCCTCGATCATGCGCTGCATAAAGTTCGGCAAAACCGGATTCAGAATGTGGGACTTTTGTTGGCGCGTTTCAATGTGTATGTTGATGCTGCGCAATTGCGCGTAAAGTATTTCGACCGCATACTTCCGGGCGGTTACACTGTACACCGTGTCTGCGGTGAAGATTCGGTACACTTCCGACAGTATCAGTGGTGCCACTTCTCCCACCTGCTTGTCCAGTTCGCGCGTAAACTCCACCAGTACCTTCATAGCACCGTCGACGGAGTTTTCCGTTCCGCTGAGACACTTGACGATCACATCAAACAGCTCCTGCCAGTCACCGGGCCAATCGTAAAGTGCGATGTTTGCGATGCAGTAGGCGACGACTGACCGAATCTGCGGAAGGGGGGAGATCATCAGATACTTTCGCTCGATCGGGAGCACCACCAGTTTCTACTACCTTGCTATTCGTGTCGTACAATCCTTCCGGCAGAATCTGCTTTATCCGCCGTTTGGCTTCATCGTTAACGAGCAGTAAGCCCGCCGCAGAATCGGTAGGCATTGCGCCGAGTGCCGACACGTCGTCGTTTTCATCGCTATTCCCACCATCGGCCCAGCAATCGTCGACGTACTGTTTCAGCATTACCGAGGCCAGTTGCCGGATTCCGATGTCCATTTGTTGCTCAATGGTAAACTCGGCCAGGATTACACCGTACCCTGCAAAACAGCGCATTATAGCGTGGGAATTCCTCGTTCTTACGAAGCAGTATTTACATTCTGTAAACTTGAGCTGCGCCAACCGAGCTTCAGCGGATTTTAATTGCTCCGAGTCGGAGCTTAGTATTTTTTCCAACTCCTCGAACATCGCCTGCTTCACTACATCGGAATTTTGCGCCATCGCCTCGATACTAAGGCACCGATTTGTACAATAATAGAATAAAATTGAAAAACACCTCGTGCGAATATCCAAATACACTTTCCCGGCTTTTTTCGCTCCGGCACGATCCGCTGTCAGGCAACTGACAGCTGCTTGGAGCTGTCAAGGATTTGTTTACCTTTTGAAAAGCTTCAAAACATGTCGCGAATTCCTGATCGGTAGGCTCATTTAATAAACTATAATCATTTTTTCAGTGCATTTCGCAAAGTTCGCTGTGTTTTTTTGAATGCTACTGTGATTTTTACGCTTCATTGTTTTTAGATGGCTCAAGTATAGCCCTTACGGTGACACGATAGATCGTTTTATCGCCCTGAAAGTTCCACTCTCGGAAAAGGTATGTTCTATGCTTTTTATGTTGTTATCAGTTGTGTGATTATTTAGAAGTTAACTCAATTCGGACATTGTGATTGATCAGATTCAAAAGCTCCACAGAAAAGTTTGCTGGCCACAGTGCCACAGAGTTTGCTGGCCAACAGGACTTCGGCTGCGTGAATGAAGGTTCCATTGAAGAACCGATCGATGAGTCACTTGTAAACAGAACAAACAAAACAAAACGGATCGCGAAAACCCATGCTCCAGACGGCGCGACGAGAGAAACCGATCGCGTCCAGATAGCCTCGTCGGTGGTGCCCGCATGTTGTTCATTCCTTCACGCATTCGTTCTTAGCGCCCTCAAAGCCCCCCGCCTCAGTGGGGAACTGAGGCGGGTTGACTGTTTTCCTTTAATGTGTCCCATTTTGGAGGATGATCCGTCCGCCGCGGGAACTGTACCGCGTTTGGATGCGGTGCGATGGTGTGGCCGTTATGCGTTTATTTATGTGTCTGCGACCGATGCGTGACACATCACGCATCTTTCCCTGGCCGGACGGGTCCTTTGCTGCGGCTGGTCTAGAAAAGGCAATGGGCGACAAGTCGAATGTTGCACCGTAAATCCGTATTATTCGCGCTCGGGCTCCGGCCCCGGTCGGTCTGTGGTGATTCATCATTCTCGTATGCAAAAGGGGCCCGTCGTAAAAATTGACCCCTTTCGCAGCAAGACGCAAGTAAGGCACGGTATAAAAGATGCCACAAGATGCGCCTTTGTAGGGTCGGAACGAGACAGTGCCATGATGCTGGGGTCTAACGGACGCTACAATGGGTTTCTTGTGTTTGAAACATTGTTTGAAAATTTCTTTACCTTATTTCCCGTATTGATTTGATTCTTTTGTGCAGCTCGATGAAAACGATTAGCTCCGGTTTTGGAATTGTATTTCTCAAATGCGCCACGCTATTGGCGTGAGCTTTAATTATCAACCATCTGTTGGACTAAATAGCCCCTTCAAATGGCAATTTCTTCCAACTGCACACGACGCTGCGCACGGATCACATGTGACCCCACAAAACCTTGCCCCTCGAACGACGATCAATCGCAGAGTCCACGGTGGAATGCCACGGCAAACAGCATTTGTTCAGCCCGGTGAAGGAAAACAACGACAAGAACGAGAGAAAAAAACACCAAACAAACACCAATATTATGACGCCATAGCCACCATAATTTAATCATTTTTGCGCAATGGCGCTAAAACGCGCCATTTCGCACTGACCGGTGTGGCGGTCAATCGAAATTGTAGTAATTTTTCCATTCGCGCAAATTGCACGCAGCACCACACACCACGCGTGCGGCCGCAGCGCAAAGACACAGCAGGGGTTCAGGTGCACACACGTTTTCCGCCAGTTAAACAAACAGTAATTTCATCAGCTACCGTGCAAAAATTGCCCACGAAGGGCGGCAACTGCAAGTCCGTCGCCAACCCGGTCGAGAAAGATGGTGGCCGCGCGGCCTCCGCCGGCTGCCCGCCTGCCAGCCCGGCGGCCGGCGGCAAGGGAGCGAAAGTCGAATTGGTTATTGCGCTGCCGATGCCGCGCTGCTTGCGCTGCGGGGATTATTATAAAGTTTAACACATCCTTCATCGCCGAAGGATCAGCGCAAAGAATGTCTTAATTGTGCAATTTATCTTGCCGCCCCTTGCCGGGCAACCACGTGATGGGGGCAGTTTCGGTTGGGGCGCTGGGCCCGCCGCGAATGGCATGGGTAAAAAAATGAAATTGTGACGGCAACGATCACATCATGATGATGATCATGCTCAACGACGATCGCATCGCAATCATCCTGGAAATGGATGAGGGAGGAGCAGCCGCGATGCGACCGATCGATAATATCGATCGGCGTGGCGACGTGGCAAAGAACACAGGAAGAAAAAGGTGGTCCATTAGCCGCGTCTGATTGTAGTGGCGGCTTTTAGGGTGAGCGTGAAGTGAAAAGAGTGAGTCCTTCCTTCTGGCATGTGTGTGCGGCGGTCCGCGATTACCCTTTGCCGTCGCTCCGCACACGCTGCAGATTGCAGCCCCACACACAGTATCGGCAAAAGCGTCACATTTGGCCCAAAACCGGCGGCGGCAGGCCGCGACGGAGTGTTACGCGGGGGCCGTGTATGTTAAGCGAGGTTTAAGGCTATTATTATGTAAAATGTAATATAACAAACATTCTGCCGCCCGTCCGCGTCAGTCCCAGGCGGGCTGGCAGGCTTATTTTTTCTCATTTTCGCTTGGTTGTTGGGCCGCGAACGGCTTTTTGATTCTCGCGCGAGACACGACCGTTCCCCCGGCGGCTCCAAGTGCCCACAGGGGACAAACTGTGAGATCTCTCGGCGGGTGCGTGCATGTGTGCTCGCGTAGCATCTTTCTCAGCATGATCCGTCCGCATCGCATCAGATCACTCGGGAAGCATCAGCAGCAGCCGCCGCCGCCGCCACCGCCGCCACCGCCGATGCAGGAGCAGCGCCTTCTCGTCGATATCGGATCGCCGGATCGTCACCGACGAGTCCGACGCTCGGTGGCTTCGATGCGCTGCTGGGTTGGGTTGGCAAAAACGTTCACGACGCGATTGAAGTCGATGTATTAATTAAAAAAGGGGGAAAGAAAAAAAAGAAAAGTAATGGTAATAAGTGGCGCGCACACAGGCACACACCCAGGCACGCTGGCAACCCGAAGCCAGGGTGTAGCGGCACCCTGGCTGGCGCAGGACTGATCTTGATACGGCCACGAACGTTTAATGTATTATTATTGATAATTAATATTTTTTCCTTCTCTCACTTCACGCACAGCCGCTTCGTAATTGAAAGTAGACCACCGGCGACGCATTTTTCGCCAAATCGATCATTCGTCACGAGGCTCCGGGGCGGTGGTGGTGGCGAAGGGTGCCGGCGCGGGGTGGAGCAGCGACATGGTGCGCGAAACGGATCCTTTTTGTTCCGGAAATTGAATCCGCCTGTTTACATACCATCTCTTATCGGCCGGTGCTGCTGGTCCGGCGGTGCGACGGCGTGACGGCCGATCTCTGGGCACGGCCACGATCTCACACCGCTGCGCCGCGAGCAAAGGTCCTGCTGCTGGTGCGATTAGAGTTGATGAGTTGATCGCGATCGGGGCCCGGGGGATGAGAAGAAGCAGTCAAATGAGGGGGCTTCGGGGGTTGATTAGTTCGCTACATCCTTCTGCGACGATGTGGCCAATGCTGATAATTTACATTCGATATCGTATCTTCGGATCGGATTGAATCTTGAAAGGGCAGTTGATCGCGCGCGGCCAATCAACGGCCAGGGAAACAGTTAAACCTATTCTCCTTGGCGAGCTTGTTCTCGATCGAAAAGGAGCACCACAGTGGACATCCACATTCCATAACATTTGCTGTTGGGAAGATGAATAAAAAATAAAATATACTGCTCTAAATTAATTTTGTTCCTTTGCTTACATAACCATGTGACTGGCACCATAAATTGATTGACACATTATCGTTTGCTTGCTTTCTCTTTCTCTCCTGCAGCACTTTACGGGCATTCCTGAGGCTAAACGCTTCACTCCAACGGATGCGATCGAGACGCTTTCCCTGGGACTGATAATCGATCTGACGAACACCACCCGGTACTACGATCCGAACGAGTTCACCGACAACAGTGTAGAGTATCAAAAGCTGTTTGTGAGAGGCCACGCGGTTCCTGAGTTTAGCATAGTGAAACGGTAAGGACGGTGGCCCGAAGCCAGTACTATGATGTGGATTTGTAATGCTACTGCTACCCTTTACCCTCCCCCCATTTTCGGCCTTCGGGCGGTCTCTGCTGCTGGGGTGGACACCTTACCACGCGCACGGACAGTTTTGTCAGTAGAGTCAAACAATTCATAAGAGATCGATCAAACAGAGGTACGTTTTCATCAGTTCAGTGGTAATGAAGTCCCCCTTTCATCTGACGCGCGCTTCGATAATCGATTTTGCAGGAAAATATGTTGGTGTTCACTGCACGCACGGTTTGAATCGCACCGGATATCTGGTGTGTGCGTACCTCATCTTGGAGCTCGGCTATCGCGCCAAGGACGCCATCAAACTGTTCAACCACAAACGGGGCCACCAAATGGAGCGCGTCAACTATCTGAACAGTTTGTACGAGATGGAGCGAAGCCGGAAGACTTTAACAGGGCCACGCTATCGACCACGTGACGATCGACGCAACACGTCAATCATAGTGTCCAATCCTGACCATCGCTACCGAAGGAGACATCACTCTTACTCGCCCCACAACGATCGCTACCAAGCCATGCCGAAACGGACCGTATTTGAGTGAATGTTTTGTTTTACAAAAAAGAATAATAAAGTGGGTTTATCAAGGTTTTTTGTAACATGGGACGGTGTTCCAACGCAATGTTTTTTTACTTTGTAAAGCAGTTGAAGAACTTCCCGAACCAATCGAGAGATTGTGGTGTTCGGGTGGTTCCCGGAGACGAAACCTGGATTCCATAGGGTCGGCGTCGTGAACCGCAACTAATGACGTCCGCGTGCAGCCGCATAATTATTATCAGTGCACATCGTTACCGTCACCATTCGCGTCGGCCCTTCCTTTTGAATCCGCTGCCCTGCAGTTAACCCATCACCGTCGCCGCCGATGTCAAAGTTGCTCGAAATGGACATTCCGCGGGCGATCCGCCCCGGAGATTCAAGTTGATGGGGGCGCCCTTTCGCCCAGCATCTCAGCTCTCGGCGGACGCTTGGCGCACAGACCGTGCGGATACTTTAGTACTAAATAAGCTAACACTGGAAAACAATTTCCCTGCCCCATGGTACCCAGTTTTGCCAGTGTTAGACGTATGACGATGAGATTAACCAATGTTGTCCCCATTAATAGCTTGCCAATTTGAATGGTGGACAGCAGTGTGACGGGGTTTGTTGGAACAGAGTTGTCACAAAACGCGACCCAGAACTGCCTCAATGGACCATGTTCAAAGGGTGCCCCACAGCACGGACAGCAGACCGGGGAGTGCGCGCGATTCGAGGCGAGATAAGGCAGAGAAAGGTGGGACAACGGATCGGCAAAGGGCTGACTGGCCTGCCAAAGAAGCTCGAACGAGACAGACCGTGGGCAGCGAAAAAGACAAAACACTGAAGAGGATGAAACAAGGCACAGACGGCGGAGATAGGAGCACGAGCATATTACAATAAAGGGCCACCCCGATAAAACATAGTTTGCATTATTCATGAAACCGTACATAAATATATACGGCGCGGCGCAACACAACAAAGGCGCTGCGGGAACGAGAGGATCGCGCACGTACTGCGTGTGCCGGTGCCGCTGCCAGCATGGCCAGAGCATAAGGGAAATGGGTTGAAATAAAAGCAATACATCAAGTTGGTCAACGAATAGTGAAGCTAAAGTTGAGGCTCGCAATCCTCAGCTGCGTTGTTCACAGAATGTTTTAGCAATCCTTTCCTTCGACATACCATACCACCATTCCGGCGCGCTAGCTTCAGTACTTATTGCCCCACCGGATACATGTCTTCGGGCGCATAAACCTAACCTCTTTGCGACGACGACAAACGGAAAAACACACGCCGTTGACAAAAGTCGTTGAAATTGACGAAAGCAATGAGTACGAGAGATGCGTGTTGTAGCGGCCCAAGACAAACATCACTCAATCAGATAACGAGATAAATGGATAATGAGAGGCGTCGACAGAGATGACGATTTGACGTGCGGCGCGCGAACGTCGATGGTGGGACGAAACGGAAAGTGGGAAAAGCAGAAAGCCCAAAACCCTTTTTCGGGGTGTTGTTGGGTGACAGTGCGCGTGGGGGAGCCGGCCGGGGGACCCAGTGAAAGTGGAAGCAGACAGACATCATTTGCCCTTGGCCATTTCAAATTAGCGAAAACCTTGCGACACACTTTCGCGAGGATGCTCTGCTTTTTATGCTCCGGTTTATGGTGCACCGAAATTGGCATTTACCAACCCGGCCGTCATGTCTTGTCTCATGTTTAATGCATCCTTTTCGGCTATTTCCTTACCGTAACCAAGGTTACACGATATGGTTGGTCTAGAAAGAGGATGGTTTGGCCAAGTGTTTTTAAGAAAAAGCAAGTTACTAAGAGTGAAATCGAATCTAAATTTGGGTAAGTATAAATAATTTTTGGGCGCAGAAATAATATTTTCTAACTCTTCCGCCACCGGCTCGATTCCGTCTGGAAGAACCCCTCATCCTCTGGCAGTAAATTGTCATGCGTGCTTTCTCCTACTTTACGGCACCCTGCGAAAAGCTGTCGTTAAGCGAATGTAGCCAAAAACATAGCAGCAGCATGAGCATCGAGGAAGGCGAAACAATGTGCACATAAAAAGTGATAATGTTTATAGCTATTGCTTTTTTATGGCCGCCATCAAGCAACGTCATGTGATAGAGATACTACACTCACTCGACGAGAGTTAATTTCTTCCCAAAGCCAAGGTGTCAATTATCTGCCAATTGATTGGACGCGCGCGACGTACTTTGCTACCCGTGAACATAGTAACCCTAGCGAGTGAAGGATAGTGGATTACAAGTTTTCTCATTTGGCGGTTTCTATTTTAAGCTCTGCACACACCGCGTATAGTGAAATATTTATTTTCAAAGGTGCCCCTTTTTCGTGAAATTTATAAAGTTACAAATAGTATCATCCATTAGAAACAGTGCAAAGAATACTCTCGACGAGCAAACGTTTCAAGTGCTGGCGCAAGGGAGAGGTCCTCGATAGTATAGTGGTCAGTATCCCCGCCTGTCACGCGGGAGACCGGGGTTCGATTCCCCGTCGGGGAGGAGTTCTACTTCTTTTTAAAAGAAAACAGACCGTTGTTTTCGTTTGGCTCCTCCAGTTAAGGCCGAATCATTAACGAAACGAATATTTAGATTTTTTAATAAATTGCTTTAATCCAATTTTAGGAAAGCCTGCGACTCCTTTTGCCGTGCAGTAGCCCTACAAGACCTTGAGACCAGCATTTTTTGTGATTCATTGTGGTACGTAATCCACGGGCTGCCACTTCCAAAAAGCTCACGTTGGCCGACTATCGACCATCCGCCCCGGAACGGAACGGGAAGAAATACCCGTGTGCATAACGCGATCGTCCGCTTAGTGTTTGCGGGTACACTTGGTGTCACAATTGTGAACGTTATTTTCCCACACTACACCACGCTGTAACCTGGCCGGGGTTTTGGGGGCCCCATCTATTGCACCAGCCAGCTGGCCAGCCGGGTTTCTCTTTCCTCGTAGCACCTCAACCGAGCAAACAAAGCTCGGAGCGGTGGGGCCAGCATACCGCACCCATACACATCAGCACCGTGCCGTGTGCCGGAAAGGCGAAGCATCGTTTATCGAACCAATAGAACTATGCTCCAACACGGTCCCCTGGCTGCTGGTATCGGCGGTGTCGATGAAAGCCGAAAGTTGGTGTTCCGCCGGGCCGGGGGCCCTTCCTTGTTTAACGAAGAGGGACAAAACAAAGCAAAACAAAACAAAACCAAAAAAAAGGGGAAACAGAGAAGGCTCGATACTCGAGCATAAGTAATAAAGCGAGTAAGACAAGGGCACACCACGGCGGCACCACCGGCCGAAGAAGACCATTTCCAAACCTCGGGCCAGGCCCGGTCCTCGGTATGTGTCCTCCCTGTGTTGGGCAGGAGAGGAGGATCGGAAGGTAGGAGGTCAAAGTGAGTTACCCACCAACCCACCGACCAGCGAGTCAACCTGCCAGCCAGCCAACCCATTTGAGCCGCTGTTTGACGATTTGATTTTGTAAAGCCAATATTTATCGAAAGAAGCACCGCTACAAAACCACACGTAAGAACCCGGCGGCCCGGACCGTCTTGGGCTTCGGCTGCGTACCCACCGGTCTTCCCGATCTTCGGGTGTCCTCTCTGGTGGCCAGCGCAGAGAATGGGAAGAAAATAAAAGAAAGCTGTGGAGCCCTTCGCTGCGCCTACACGGAGTGTGCCCACGACGATGACGGACTGGATGCTGTGGATTCATGACTGATCGACGGCTTCGAAGCCAACCCGGTGCAGCCAGACGCATCGAGCATGTGGCCACGGCAGATGCTGCGCTTTCGTGGCTCTCCATTGTGGCCCCCGAAATGGAAAGAATCACACCAGCGTAAGAAACCAATCTGCCAATTAGTTTCGAACGAACGTTTGAAGCTCGATCATCGAAAAAGGTTATGCTCATTTCAGAAACCTAATTCCGGTTTTATCACCGATGGCTATCTAATTCCGAAGCACCACGCAGGGTTAATTGCGCATTGCCATTTTTGCCGCGAGCGATAGTGAAAACTACCATTTCCCTCAGCGATCGTAAAACGAGGTGTAATCAGCAGAACCCGCATTTAGACACTCGTTTCGGGTGTACACTCGACACTGGTAGGCTCGGCTCGGTCACCCCAATCGGGTGGCCTGTGGCCCCCTTTCGGGGCCCGATAAATGAGCCAGCCAGGTGAGTGTTACTGTTTACGGAATCCTTTTATTTGCTTCCTTTATGTCACCACCGCTGATGAGGCTGATGAGTGGGTTCGGTGGGCTGGATTGGACTTTGCCATCGTTTTTCGCGGAACTCGCCCGCCCCCGATGGCCACTTGACAGGGCTTGAAGATTTTATTGGAGCTTGTAAATACCATCCGAGCTTGGAGCGCCATAAAGCGTTTAAAGTAGTAACAGCGAGTTCACAGGCCGACCGTAAAGCACCCAGAACACTCCCAGCCAGCGAGAATGTCGCCTGGGGCCGTCGGCTTAAGTTGCATAGGTTAGTGATTGATTGGACACTTTAGTAATTGCCCGTGCCGTGCGCACGGTCACTGTACAAAAGATCATTCGCACAATATTTTACCCGGCACACATGCGCGCGATGGCGATAATTAGTGGCCATTTATTGATGGCCACCATCAGGGACGGACGTGTGAAATCGGGGCTGTTCGGCGAATTCTCGCCAACTGTAGACCAAACTCATTAGGCTGGGGATACGAAAAGGCGCGCGAAGATCGCGCGCGGCAAACTTTGGCGACGATTCCGGTCAACCAGAAACTGCAAAGGTTCCCGGGGTCGTTCCCGAAACAGAATGGCCCATTGTTGGCCCGCACCATTGTTGCCGCTGATCGCACACCCCCACCCCGAAAAGGGCTCACCGATTATTACATGACAGGCACGCCGCCCCCCCCGGGGCCGATAATGGCGCTCCGGCCGAGAGGATGACACCGGAGATAATTATGTTATCAGGCGAAGCTACGTGGCCGCCACAAATCAGCGTAAAGTTGCGGTGTTGCCAAACGATTATTTTGGGGCACCATATTGCATAACACCACGTGGCGGAACGGCACGCGGAAGATTTACGACCTTCACGTTCGACAAATTGGTGGCGGCTTCGTTAGAACGCGCGTTTAGAACCGAACTGTGGGGAAGGCCGTTATCAGGAAGTAGGTCTCCGGCCAACGGGCCAGGCGAATCCCTTTTAACGACCACATTTCGCACTCCGCTCGGAAGGGGCGCAAAATAAATAAAAACACCGGAGCGGAGCCATCCCGGGTCCCGGCCACCCGTTGACGCGAATGATTTGCCAAACAACATATATATATCTCGATAAATTGTGCCATAAACTGATGGGTGGCGCAAAAAAGAAACAGTCATCGAGGGAGTGCAGTTCCATGAATGAAATCGCGCAAACCGGGAGGACTTGGGAGCCGCCGCAGCAGGAGCAGGAGCAGAACCTGTCGACTGGGTGCTATATTTGGACAGAGCGCCGAAGGGGTTAGCCCGCCGGGTGGTGGTGCCCGTAAAAATTGTTATCACAGATTGGCAATAGTATCCGATCACGTTGCTGGCCGCGCATTATCGTTTTCGGGCGCCACGGGAGTTGTTAGATTGGCCGCCCGTTGTGGGCTGATGGAATTGTTTTCCCTTTTACCGTTTCCGGGCCGGTTTCAAAAACGAATGCTTCCAGAAAGCGAGTGCGATGTAATGGGACAGGAATTTGCTGCATGGACAAATTCCTCCTCATGACCGGAAAAGGGAGGTTCGGAACGGATTCCCTGACCCGCCTTCAACCGGCTACCCGTTTGTCCCCGGGTTTTATGATGTTTTTCCCTTCCCATCGTTTTTTCTCTCTTTTCGGGTGTTCTATTTTTTACCTTTGATTTATGGCCGTTCGCGCCCGATTCCGATCGGCGATATTTACATCGGACTTTTTTATGCGCACACGCGATATGTACTATCAGCGGCGGCAACGATACGAGAGGCTATGCGCTGTCCGCACACCGCCTGCACCGCGTTGATGGTTGATTAATAAACGGCTGCCCCGAACCGAGATGGGCACTGTGGAATGTGGAGATCCGATGCGATCTAATCGCCTAAGGACGCGAACCGGGCGCGATACAATTGTTTTCTGAGCATCCTTCCCCCATTCATGGGATGGATGCCCGGGTGATACGGCCCACTCTCTGGTATGCGGTGGCTGGAGCGGCTGGTTGATAAGGGGAGGCCATTGAAGCGGCCCAAATGTAGCCCACCAATTGGTGGCTGAAATGGTTATATCAATTGTCACTGTCTAAGTCTGTCTGCGAGGTCCGAGCCAAAGTCACATCAAACTGTTTTTAAAAATTGCTTTAAGTTGATTATTAAAAATTGTTCGATTCGATTCGTGTAGTCATTACAAATAAATTACTCCAAAAATATGGGCAATTTTTGCGCCCAAAATGAGCCCCTTTCAGGAATCTCTGTTCGCCCCGGTGAGGCACACTTACGGACGGGAAGTGGGCCGATAACCACCGTCCATTGCCGAACCACCGATAACCACCGATTCATTCATTAAAGGCAACCCTCTTATCGCACGAGCGAGCGGATTAATCGGAAGGTCGTTCGTGAATCTCATTTCGATCTCAGCCGATGCCGAAGCCGTGTGTCAGCATTCGCATTCGATAGTGTGAGATTACCTGCGAAACTAACTGCGACTAACGAGGATGCCGGCCGGACGGCCAAAGATTTAATAATAATTTGCGAATCGAATCGGTGAAGCCCGTCGCTGGCGGTGCAACATCCCGCCGCGGTGAAGTGTTTCAATCTCAATTTTATGCACCCATGGTCCGTCGGACGTGTGTGGTCCTCGACAGGACCCGCTCCGGTGCCCGGGTGAGATGGATGGACGAGATTGACGTCGCCCGGACGCGCCGGCCGGCGAAACATCTCCAACGTTCCAACATTTGTTTTTACACCCCAAAAAGCGCCAAAAAAACAGGGAGCAGAAGGGTGTGTTTCTGGCCGCTGCTTCCGTCCGTGTTCCGTGCCTGGGCATGAAATTGAAATTTAATGGGCCACGCCTGCACACTCGGCCGGCACACGATTATCTCGGCGCCCGGGCCCAGCGTTTTTTTGGGGGTCTTCTGCTCGGTGTATACGCAGGCGCACCAAAGTGCTCGCGGGCTCCGCGAAGGAACCTGGGACGCCCGGAACATGCAAATGCGTCTGCAGAGTCGGCGGCCGATGAAGACTAACCTTCTGGTAACAAGGTACATACGCATAAGACAAGCTTAATTCAATTATGCGATCATATGATCGCACTCAGAGAAAGAGAGAAATAGAGCGAGGTAGAGCGAGAGAGTGAAAGAGAGTCCTTGCTGTGGAGTGGCGGTATGCAAACGACACCACTCCGGGAGCTTCCGGAGCCCCCCACCCGAGCGCTGTTTGGCCGCGGCCGCGGCACTTAAAATGCCGACTTTATTACATGCATATAAAATCATACCTCTAATGAAGGGAACACGAAGTAACAAGATAATACCTCTTGGCACCTGCTTAAGGGCTGGAATGTATGCAAAACTGGGCCCATTCTCGTCCGTTTTTCTTTCCCCGCCATTCGGTCATGCTTCGGGCACGGTTAGGTGTGTGTTCTCCTCGCTGTTTTTTGCCAGTTCTTCCAGTTTCTGCAACTCCAAATTTTGTTGCCCAGGATGCCCCGGACGTGGGACGTGTTAAAACGCGGTGATTTTATCTTCATAAATATTAACCAAACATACGCACCCCGAGGGCGGGCCAGTGTTCGAGTGTGGCAAGGGTTTTCGGTCGACAGGATTCCAGTTTGGCGCCAGTGGGCCAGTCGGCGGTCGGTCCGAGAAGTTGGCAGGCATTGAAATGGGTCGTCGTCAGCCAATGAAATTAGACAATCCGGGGAACACTCACCAAAAGCATGCGGAAGGTCACCGAGGACCTGTCGCACAGACCAACGGCCGCGCGATGCGGATTACGCAAGGCGAGGCGTCCGACCGATGCGATCTCGATAAGATAACATACCACACTCGGGATATCGGATAACCCTTCGAAGACGTCACGTCCTGCGGAATTGGCGTCTTATGAGGTCTTTAATCAAAAGATTGGAATGCCACCGGTTTTAAATCATGGGGGAACCGTTTCCCACCCCAGCGCAACACCACGCTAAACACCTGCCAAGAAGTGTGGCCACAACGCAAACGGAGATCCGGGCATCATCAGCGACGATGATGAAACGCGTGTCGTCAGCGTCCGCTTATAGTCCGCGGCGGTCGTCAAAGAAATGGCGGAGTTTGAAAGCCGGCCCCGGTCGGTAGTGGACACAGGCGTCCCCACTGGCGACAGAGCACAGATTCTTGTGCGCAAATATTTGCCGTGGAGATTCCTTCTTCCTTGGGTCAGGAATTCCGAACCACCGCTCTGTGAACTTTGTACAGTGATGGACATGACAGTTTGTTGTGCCCGCGATCGGGAACTAGGAAAGATCGGCCATATCAGAATTACGGAGAAGGATCTGTGCTCTTGGCGTGCGTCACTCGACGAACGACCAATTAATCCAACCGTCGGTAGTCGGATGGCGCCCAAAACGGAACGTTTCGTGCGGCACCAAAACTATCTTTCTTGGCTCTGTGCTTGGTCTGTTTGCTTTCGACTGCTAGTTGACCGTGTCAACAGCATCAGAGGGATGCTGCAGAGCGAGTGTTAATACAACGAGCACCACACAAGCACACGCAGCGAGTTCTCAGGTGGACTCCTGTTGACTGGCAACACGCGGCGGTATCTGGGCTGGGTGGCGGAGCACAACAAACAGCACATCCTTCGAACGACTGGCGCCACGGATATCACACGACGATGGCGGCCGCGACCGATGATGTTGTCTATGGGTTCATGAGAGGTGGTCTTACGGAACGAGACGTGCTGGCTTCCTATTAAGACATAACTCTTGCCCGATCGATCCACATCAGAGGGACGCTGAAGGTTACGATCGTTGATTCCCACGTGGCACTGCGGGGTGTTCCGGACATCTTTGTCCGGATATTCCTTAATTAATTGTGCGACAATTCTATCGCCCACCCAATACGTGCCCTTATCCTATAAACAAGCATTTTGCAAAAAGGTCACCGTTGTTTTCGCCATTTCCAGAGCATGGCGGCACGTACGCATTAGACACGTGGACATCCTCGTTATGTGGCCAATGTTTTGTGTTTATGATTCCGGGCATTCTAAACGCAAACGCGAAGGCCTTTCACGCAGCATACGCGCAGGTTGTCGATAGATTCACCGATTTAATGTGACTCAGCCGGGCGGACTACCTTTGCTTCCGCTGGTTGCATTAGAAAGGGTCCAGAAGGCGGTCAGTGCGCAGTGCAGATGACGTGAGTGACGAAAGTGCCGTGCCCCTAACGTAGTTTCAAGTGTCAAGAGGCTGATCAAGCTAATCCCTTCCCGGTCGTTTCAATGGAGCGCTTGACTACGATTTGGTATGTAGGATTTTTGTTCGCCGTTAAAGAATTAGTCGTAGACGATCGGAAATGTCGCCAACTCAATCTTTTTCGGTATAGAGCTACGGATTGGCTAATGACTGGTCTTTATCAAACGAGTTCTCAATGAATACCTTACACCACACAACAATCGCAATGACCAGAAGATTTGCTTCGTGTGGTGCCGTACTCGTCAGCGTAGAAATATGTGAAGTATGCTGGGCCAAACAATGGGCCTGTGTTGCAACAACAATAGGGCGAATTGTGGATCAAACCTTCGCCTTTATCGCGTATAATTCCTGTTTCGTTACCTCACCGCCCACATTTTAGGAAAGAACCCGGTGCCCCGGTCGCGTATTTGTCGCGTCACTCTAGGAACCGGTGGGTGTCTTCATACTAGTGTGTTCAATAAGTTCTTGGCCTCGATAAGAAAGGGGCGCTGCTACGAGCCTAACCTTTTTTTGTCATATTGGTACACTCTTTATGTGAACGTATTGCGAAGTTTCATTTCAATCGGTCAATTACTTTTTTTTACAAGCCATTTAGTATCGATGGGTCACAGTATTTTTTACAATGGAAAAAATCAAGTCTCGTGCAGTGATTAATTTTTACTTTTGCAAGGTTTAAAAAGAAGAGAAAATTATGAACGAATGTTGCAAGTGCATGAGGATTCTTCGCGTTTAATTAGAGGGCTGAAAGGGGGTTTCTGAGTTTAAACGTGGTCATACTGGCTTTCAAGGCGATCCATGTCAAAAGCGTAAAAAACAGACACAAAACCTGAAATCGTAGAAAAAATTCAGGATATCGTATTGTAAAATCGTCGAATCGCTTAAAGAGATTTAGTATATTTTGACTGAAGTTTTGGGTTCGTAAAAGCTGTTTGCAAAATTTATGCCGCATTCGCTAAAAATGGAACAATGCAGCAGGATCAATCCCAAGATCAATTTGAAAATGGCTAAAATCCATGAATTCAAGTTCGAATTGTTACAGTATCCACTGTATTCACCAGATTTGGCCCCTAGCGACTTCCATCTGTTTTCCGGCTCAAACAAATCATGCGTGAAAAGCGTTTTTCATCAAATGATGACGTCATAGAAAGCTGTAGAAGCGTATTTCAAAGGCGTTCCAGTTTCTCACTTCAGGGATGGAACTCCTAAAACAAAGTGAATTTTAAACCATAAAAATGTGTTTTTCTTATCGAGGCACAGGACTTATTGAGCAGCCTGGTATCTCCGTCGGCCGTCGTTGGCCATAATTGTAATTGCGGAATGTGGCGCCAAAAAATCAATCGCAGACCGCGTCCTCCAAACAAAAACATAAAAACGGGTGGCGCTCTCCGGGAGAAGTGGATATGTGACTTGTTTTTTCCCCGTGTGCCTTCGACGCTTACCTTTCCCATGTTCCCGGCGTGTGCTGGCGCGGAACGGGTGGCGATGGCGAGGTGGTCGCGAGGTGTGTAATCAATAAACATTAGTTTCAAAAATTTGACACCCACCAGCTTCGGGCGTGTGCGATTAATATTTCATTGCCTTCGCTTCGGGGCTCTGTCTTCCCTGTCCGCTATCTCCAACTCTGGCTGGCCGGCCTTGTGGATGGCACCCCACGCCAGAGGAGCTTTTTTTCGGGCGGCTGGAGACTTGCGACTGAACCTCGGGGTGGTCAGATAAAAATAGACATGTAACTGTCAGGGTGTATCGCTTCCTTTTTTGCATATTCTATGCGCAGTTCAGTTTTGGCACACTCCGGGGTGTTGTTTCTGTTTTGTTTTTTTTCAAACCAACCGTTAACCGCGCTTTGTTGGTTTGTGGCCACGCATAAAACAAATGTAACAGGAATTGTAACCGCGAATCAAGCACCCACGAACACAACAAACAAAACAAAAAACACAGCCAAGATAACGGGTCGCCTTGAGGAAAAGAAATTCATCAACCTGCATCGGGAGGCGTCGCGAAAAAAACGGACGGACGCAAACGAAATCTTGACTTTCCTCTGGCGCCACCTGGCCACCCTGGCGTCTCCCTGCTCGCTGGTCGTCTTTTAATCTTATCAGCCACCACCAGTGGGCAGTGGGAGGGTGCGAATCATGATAGGGAAGCGATACAGGCAGGCGGCCACTACCGGCAACAACTTAAATGCAAAACAAAAAACTACAAAAAAACGATGAACTCAAAGTGGAAAGTAGTGCCGGCGACCCTAGTGGCCCTTTATGGGGAGGAAATTTCCTAGAAGGGACTTTGGCAAAAGAAACTAGCTTCAGCATCCAGGCGTTTCGGTCCTTGAAGCTAGATTTTCAGTTTAAATTCCGTATGGAAAATAATTTATTATTTTGTCATTATTTTGTAGATTGGCAGTTTCATCCATTAATTTGTGAATTCATTTTTTATTAAGTTCTACTATCTCCTTACATCCTTTCTTGATCATTTTCATATTATTTTCAGGCGCTTATATTTCTTCGAGCGATACATCATTTTTATAGACTCTTCCACCAAGAAATTAAACAAAATTTGATAAGGATTCCGCACAATAGGAGTCCAAATATTTATCACAAAATATTTGCAACTTATCACCTTATCAAGGAGCTTAAAATTACTGACTGTAAACCGCACCGAACCGCAAGTAACAATAAAAACCCCCATTTTGTTTTCGAGACATTCCACGCATTCCGGCGATTCCCGATTGCTCAATAGTTAATACTTGACCCCTCCCCCCTCCCGCGGTTCGATTTTTGCTCCATTTGGAATTCCATTTAATTTCCGCATTCCGGCCCTATCTCGGGGGATGCACTCTACCGCCAAAGCCGCCGCCGACGCCGCCGATAAAGATTCGATTGCATTCTCTGTAATGTGATTCATGGCGGTCGGCCGGCGGCCGGAATCGGTAATGACCTAGGCCACCGTGAAGCCCACCGTCTACTGCGCGTCGGATGCGCCTCCTGGCACTTTATTGCCCCTGACACGATAAGCTGATCGCGGCCTGAGATGGCGATTTTGCGTGACGCGAGTTTGAGGAAACAATCAACCGAAAGTGAAGGAATTTTGGTTACCAAGAGGCCCACTTAAGATAAGGGGGTTAGGCGCGATGTGCGGTGCTTCCATGCGTGAGGTTAAACTCCTGGACCAACGACGGATCCTCGGCGTGTTTTATAGGGATCTATATAGATAGAGCTCTCGGCGCTCGCTGTTAGTCACCCGTCTTCCCGGGAACTTGGTCCACGGAGTGAGTCAAACAACGCGGAAGAACAACTCTCCGGGAACAAGGGCCCATCGCGTGCGGCCCGCGGTGACAACCGCACAAACAACGACAACCGGGGGCGTATCACGCCCATCAAGATCTCAACACCCCGATAACACCGGAATGGCCTCCAAAAAATCACCTTCCGGAATTGGGGTCCGTGGGGTTTTTCGGGAACGACGGGCTGGCGATTCCAGATTTCCGCACGTCACCACCGGGCCGATTGACAGCCCGACAAGCGGCCAACGCTTCCGTGCAACAACAACAACAACCACTGCGGTCCTGATGGCGTTTGAACCATCGCTATCTGTGGGTGGCCGGCTCGGACCCCTCGCGGATGGGCGCGTTTTGTTCAATGAAAGTTCACGCGCACCTCGGTTAACGGACATTCCGCGCGGCAAGGTTCCGGACCCGCGGTTTGTGTTGTTTATTGTTGCGAGCCCGTACACTCGTCAGTCGGGACCGCAAGAAGTGCTTGCGAAAGCGACCGTTTCAACAAATCAACCGACCGGCCGCCGGACCGATTGTTTTATTGTTGGATGCGTTTGTGCAGATTGTGTGCAAGAACCGATGGGCAATAAATTATTACATTGTAGAGTGGTGTAGTGGGCAGTATCAATTCGCAGAATTATTTATCTTATTGCAGGCCGAGTGCCGTTTTCCCTGTTTTTTTTTTCTTCCGTTCGCCTTCCGTCGGCCGCGAAAGTCGCATTGTCGCATTTCGAGCCGCATATTTGCATTGACTCGGGTTGTGTGTGCTTTGCGGTTAAATCAATTGCGCTCCCGGCGTGCGCTGAAGGTCCCCCCTTTTTTGCGACGCATTTAACAGCCTTAGCCGCCATGTTGGCCCCCCCACGTGTAGACGGCCGATTGGTGACCGATATCTGCCAGGCTCTGGCAGCGGCAGGTGACGACAAAAACATGGCGATGCTCGCGCACTTAACGTGAAAATATGCTCACCGTTCCGTTCCGTTCCGTTCCGTTACGGGGTTTTTTGCTTCCAATTGTAAAGTGCCCACCCAGAAGACGTAGCGACGCGACGGTTATCCTTGTTTGCTTTCGTCCTCCACCGCCCCGACGCGGGGGGCAAAAGAAAAACAGAAACTCGGTGCGCGGTTGGCGTCGTAAACTATACACTGGGATATTTTCTGAACCGACTGACTTCGTCCGAAAGGGAAAATTTCAGTCAACGACAAAGACCGGAATTTCTGCGTGGACAAAAAAATGCGCCTCCATCCGTAAGGTCCCGAGCATAACGGTTTGTGTAAGGGTTTTGTAGTCCCTGTAAAGCTATACCCAAAAGCCCAATGAAACGTTGTATTTTTTATGAAATCTTAGTTTTATTGATTTTTTTACATAAAGTTAACAATAAATAAATACAAAGTTGTGTAGGTAAAATTATAACAATTTATAAAAGAAGCCCACATTCCTGTGAATATCTCATTGAACTGTGTGGCACTTTCTTCCGTTACACGAAACCTGGTCTACTGGCACCTTTTTCCCGAGGCCTTCTCGTGGTGCTGTTGTTGTCGTCGAGCCCGTCGATTTCGCGATGAAGCTGTTTATTTGTTTATTATATTTCGAACCCCGCGTAGTGCCGGAGAATGGACCGGAACGAACCGTGCCGGACGGTGAGGGGGAGGCGGCAAAAAAGCGAGCAAAACGAAGGAAAGTAAGAAAAGTGGCGAGCACAAACATAAAAATACCAAAAGTGCCAAGTGCATTGCATTTGCCATCACAGCATCAGCAGCAGCAGCGCAAAGCGCAAACAGCGCCGGTGTCGCCTCCGGTCTCCGTAGCTCCAATTCGTGACTTGGCCACATCAGAAGGACTCCTTCGTAACGGCTAAGGGCGGAAGGTTGGCCACACAGCCGTGACGACGACCCTTTTCTTCGCCTTTGCATAATTTGATGTCGCATCATATTTTCTCCCAACGAGAGACCAGGGCAACAAAGTTACGCGAGAGCGAGACCCACCGTCCCATGGGATTTGGCACAACATAATAAAAACGAAATGAAATGAAATGAAAAGCAACGGGGAAAAAAATGCCGCAGAAACATATCGAAGTCAAAGCAAAACACATAGAGAATGGAGAATGTGGTTTCATCAACAAACAGGCACAGACCGCCGTTGCTTCTTATGATGTATGCGCGCACTCTCTAATGCAATTCAATTGTCAAGCGATGCGAAGAGGTCCACCCTCAGCGCAGCATCCCCCGCCGAAAAAACGGGGCTGTGTCTTGGTCCTTGGCGACTTTTGGCGTCGCCCAGACTTGCTGGCGTTTTGTGCGGCGTGTCAGTTGTTGATCGGAGCGAAGTTCATGTCCCGTTGGGACCACGGGGGAGTGGACGAGACGTGCGTGCGTCTGGACAAAACTTCACCAACTTCAAGTCGGTGTCCGGTCCGGGTCCGGTCCGGGCATGTCTCAGTACTAACTCAGACTCAGGGCTTTCAGGGCGATCATCGGGGTCCGATTCGACCGACCGATCGATGCCATCATCGTGCGAATTGTGAACGGTGTAGACAAATGGTCGCGACCGTGGGGCTCTCGGTGTCCCCATTCATATCGGCTGCCCAAATGCCATCCAAATGAGATCATAAACCGGCCGCGCGCGCGCAGACACGGCGGGGTCGTCGCGGGTCCTTCATCATTTTTAATTCGCGTGCGCAATCGACGATTGACGGCCGATCGACTGCTGTTTGCCGTGAGTCGGGCGGGGGGGTTGTTTGTGGCTCGCAAACTTTAAACCCCATTGTGTGTCGGACACGACACCGGGCCGCGTTTGATGTTCGCGCGTGTGTTCCTGTTTGGACAGAAAATTGGGTAAAATTAGCAAACACATCGATTCGATGATCCCGGATCTATGCGGCGGGCGAACGAGGTGCATCGGCCACTTTGGACCGATGTTGGGTGGTCGTTCTGGGTGTATGGTAATGTGGAATGGTGCGCGAACTGTTTGCACAAGCTATTTGACCGGTGCGCGTATCGCTGTTTTCGGGGTTTATTTGCCGACTGCTTTATTGGTGGTATTTATCGCCCCGCTCCGGTGGTCGCGATTTAATTGGATTTAAATGATAAGCCGGCACACGCGGGCACAAAATCGACCCCAATCCAGTTGGATTGTGGTAAGAAGCGGGCAAATTTGGTACGAAGCTGTCGGAACGTTGCGCACTCGGAGTGGTCTATTGTATAGGCCTAAGTAGAATATATTCAATTAGTATTCAGTATTGAGTTTTGAATTATTGTTTCTCTAATTAGCTTAGTGTATCAGAGATAGTATTGTACATTGCTATCACGCGGCCCCCAAGTATGCTCGACGTTGTTGTTGGTGGTGATGGCGCCACCATGAATTTGAACTTGTTTTCGTTTATTCTGGCTGGACTTGAAGTAGATTGTCCCTGAGGTCTCCACTCCCGAGTCCCAGATGGCTCGCTCCAGCAAGATGTTAAAGAGGAGGCAGGCTAAGCCGTTGACGTTGGTCATGGTCATTCAAACAAGTCTGGTAAGTTTGTCCGGTATTCCGAAACTAGTCATGGTCTCATACAATTTTACTCTGGCAGTGCTATCATATACTGGCCTTAAATTCGATGAAATTAGAGGTGATATGTGTTCTGTCTGAACTCAATCATCTTTTCCAAGATCTGCCACCGCTTGATGCCAAGGGTAGATGATGCCAAGATTCTACTCACAAGGCATCGATTCGCTATCCCAATCCCATTGATGAAATTTCCGGTTCACACGTTTGCCGCGAAAGTCCTGCGTAATCCTGAGCAGGCACATCTTATTGGTTGAAATGTGCTAACTTATGCACCGATAATAAAGATGCAACCATTGTTGAGAGCAGAATTTTGAAATGATTATGAAATTAGCTTTTTAGGTGTCCGTTTTTTACCATAAAGGATTAAATCCGGGCATTCCGCGCAGCATGTCAACATGTTGCGCGACATAGCATATGAGAGAAATCGACTGTCTATCTCTCTCTAGCGTCAGCTATCTCTTTCCCGTTCCGTGAGAGAAACGAGAGAAAAGCGGGAGAATAGAGAAATACGGAAGAGAAAAGAGAGCGAGAAGGCAAAAACCAGAGACTGGGAACGCTAGAGAATTTTCTTCTAGTTCTTTGTTTTTTCTTCGTTTTGGAATGCAAGATTTTGACTAAAAATGCAAGATTTTGACTAAGAATGCAAGATTTTGACTAAAAATGCAAGATTTCTATTTTCTCTTATTTCACTTATTTTATTTTTGTTTCACTTTAACTTTATTGAATTGTTTCAATTGAATTGAATTATTACAATTATTTGAATTTTGTACATTTGTGTGTTGGGTAATATAAACCAGCTTCTGCTATAAGCTTTCGGCCTAATATAAATTTAGACTTTCTACGATAGTTATTGGATTCCATTTCAGTTTCGGCCTAGTTTGTCGGATAGTGCGAAGATTATCCGTTGGTAGAATTGGAAGGCTCCATTTCCGAACCAAAACGGGAAAACTGTGATCCTAATTCGTGTTGCTTCAGGATTCACTTTCGTGGCGCAAAATATAAAAATAACTGCAAAATTTATATTTCATTCAATTTGAATTTGACTTTCGCAGCACTTGGTTAGGTTCGTCATCTGTTCGTCATCAGGTTCAGGTTCGAAGGCTCAAAGTTACGTTGAACCGTGTTGAGATTCTCAGAGAAACAGAGAGAGCCAGAAAAGAGTTAAAAAAATTCCAACTTTTGCCGGGAACGGACGCGCGCTCGTTTTCACTGTTTCCGTCAAACAAATCGAAGAACCCTTTTGCGGTTAAGTCGTCGGACGTGACCGGAAGTGCAGGTTCGTTGTGTTTTGTGTCATTTCGGTGCGATTGCCACACTCCTTAGGTTCAAATCCTTCGCGAAATTAGTTTCCACATCTTCCGTTGGTCAGAAAGTGCAGAGTCTAATTTCAAAATTAAAATTCGAACAAGAAGGAAATATTTGAACTTCTCGTATCTACAATAAAGAAATAAACAATAATACGTTCAAGCTGAAAATTAGAGTGGTGCTTTAGTTAACATTTCCAACGTTTGCCGGGAAGGTGTTGTTGTGTTATCAGTTATCAGGATTCATAAAAGCCTCAGAAGTTCGGAGCCAGAAAGTAATTTTTCAACTTTTGCCGTCATCTCAAAAAAGCAAAAAGCAACCAAGAAGAAGAAGTTTAAGAGATCAAAGCTTAATATAATAATCGTCAAATTCGAACAAAAATACGTCCGACAGGAAGGAGTTGAAACTGCTCGTAGCCGTCGCCGTCAATAACGGATTCAGTATTTTCGGTTCGGTTTGGGCTTGTGTAGAATTCCTGCCCAGTGGACTCGTTAACCCGCTCTAAGTGGCGTCCGCAAGGCAAGTGATTTGTGATCGGAACAATTCTATGTTCCCGTGTTTAAGCAGTGCAGCATTAGAAGTGATTAACGCAAAATCAACGCAAGGACCGGAGTGATACTAAATAATAGAAAAGGCATAAAGGCCGTATGACCACTTCAAAGATTACATAGCGACCAGGCGCCTCCTTATGCAAGTCGCACGCAAAACTTACTGGAAATAGTAAGCGATTAAATATTGCTGCTTTGCCAAAGTTGAAAAACTGTATTTTTTCGTAGTTATCTGTACAAATTCCCGATAAAAATGTGCAACCAATGCCGAACGTAAACATATGATTATTTCATACGAAAGAAGGATTCATTACCCTTCGAATGGTGTTTTTGACCGTTGTTGCGCGAGAACGTGTTTGTTGCGTTTTTGTTGCTGCGTGCAGAACGTGCCGAGAATTGTTTTGCTTTTTCCAGGCTCCAGGTGCGTCCTTAGTCCTTAGCTCGCCCCCGGCTGTACTGTGTGTTGTGATTGGTGAGGAAGGTGGTCCTCGCAGTGACAGTGCCGTTTCGTGTGCGCTTCGATACGGATTTAACCTTCTCCCACGTAACAATCGCACGAGATGATGGTGCGAGTGTCCTTTTCGCGTTCGCGTTCCATCCGGTGTCCCGAGTGTCCGACCGGTGTCCTTCCGACACTCTCTGTGACCAGGGCATTGGTATGAGTGAGGCTCACCATTTCAACCCAAAATCATGCCGCGGCTGGTGGGGATTTGTTACCGCAAACCGGAACACCGCCACCGGAAGGTGTGGGGGTGGCCCAGCATCGTTATGTGGCCGCGTGCCCAACGAACCAGGAACGAATCGAGCGAACCACCCCACTGCGACCGCCGCCGGAACGGGAATCAATATTCGATGTGCGGTTTGCGGTATCGCGGTCCTGTGGTGGTATTTGCGGTTGGCACGGGGTGGCCCACTCAATCCTCCCACACGCTAGGACACATACACACAGCGGGAGGGATTGCAATCCCGGCGAATAAACGCCATCTGTTTTATGCAATGGATTGCGCACACACCTTCCGGGCTCGGGACTTTTTCGTCCTTACCGTTGCACCGTTGGTTGCTGTTTTTGTTCCTTGGGTCCAATCCTGGCGAGAAGGATTTCGTTTATGTTGTTTATCAAATGTCAGCTATGAAAATGTCCTTTTTCGTGCATTGATTGTTGTGTGTTGTTGAAGAATTTCGATTCCTCACACTTCAACTATTGTTACGAAACAAAACCCTCGTCCTCGGGACCGCCGCAGTCGGAAATCCGGTGGATGCTGTGTGTGGAAGCGCGTCCTAGACGGCCTGTGTGGCATCAACAACACCCGCCGGTTGTTACCCGTCCTTCCGGTTGCGGACTGTGGCTTCCGGCGGGGTTCGTGAACCTTCCTCTCTCGCCCGGGGGAACATCAGCCGATGATCGGTGACACAGAAAAACAAAACACACACCCATACACAGAGCGACCGCCGGGAAAGGATTCTCCGCGTGGCATTACCCTTTCAACCGTTGAGTTATTTATTTAGCTTCGCTCTCTCTCTCTCTCTCGATCTCTCTCTCAGTCATTGTGCCGGGCGCTTGTGCAAGAAAGGGATCCCCTGTGAGAGCGAGAGAGAGAGAGAGAGAGGGAGCGGATGAATCCTTTGAATTCGTCCTGCGCGCAATATTGCAGAGGGGTCTGTTTTAAACTGCGTGTGCCGGGAAGACAATAGTGTGTGCCCCCGGAATCCTTGCGATGCGAGAAAGAGAAAGCAGCAAGGGTAAGCAGGAAGAGAAAAACAGGATTGAGAATTAGTCAGCCAAAGGGGAACATTCTCTTCCCCGTGTGTGTGTTGGTGAATGTTATTGCACCGGGATACTCTCGAGGTTGTGTCCTGGCCCCGTGTGCCGAGCAGAACCACGTGCAAACTGTGACTCTGTGTTTGTGTGCTTTAGAATATTCAAATGAAATTACGATAAGCGAACAGGGTCAGATCACACTCCGTCAGAAGCCGTTTACTCCGTCTGAGCTCCGTGGTCCGTGGTCCGTGACCGGGGCCCCCGTTTTCTAGGGCAGACGAATTATACAACAGTGTGCTGATTGATTTATCGATTAAAATGCATAATTTATATTAAGGAAAAAACCACGAAATGGTTCTACTCTCCAGCAGCAGCAGCAAAGGAGGCTAATAAATTGACAGCTAGCAGAAGAGAATATTAAGAACCACCACAGTAGCCATTGGCTGGAATCGCATTCTCGTGATTCGTCCCCGCGGAGTGGTGCGTTGTGCAAACTCGCCTCCCGTCAACCCGTTAACCCCGATGTGGCACGCTCCACAAGTGTCCCGTCACGGGGTGGCACGGCAGGGCGAAAATGTTTCCGGAACGGGAAGCGGTTGTGAAAAAGTGTTGTTCCCCCAGTAGAGTGATTGAGTGAGTGAAAGAAAATAGAGGCATTTGCCGTCCAGTGACAAGTGGCAAGGATCTTCGGGCGGCGCACCAGTGAGACGATCTTGCCAGAAGTTCCGATCCGATCCGTACAGTGTGGTCCCCAGGTCCATAGAGAGAGGGAGAGAGAGTGTTGTTGGCCGCCTCGCTCGACTACCTCGCGCCGCGCGGAGGTAGACCGAGCCGAGACCGAGCAAGGATCAAAGTAAGCCCCGCCGAAGAGAACGGGGCAAGGATATCGAAAAAGGTGGAGTGAAGTGTCCTTTCCGGCGCGTGGTGAGTCAGCCACGAAGCTAAGCCGCAAGGCGAGTCCTTGCGTCCTGTGTGTGTCCGTGCGTGCGGTGTCCGTGATTGCGTTCGGCCCCATCTGAGTGTGGGCGCATGGTGAAGTTGGCCGGTGGTGGATGCTGCCATGCGGTGCTCCTGCTGCTCGACGATTCCACGAGGATCGCCGATCGGCAACGACGTGGTGACGCACCACGACAGGAGCACCCCGGAGCGCTGGACGAATGCGGCAGCCCGCGCACCGTCGTCCCCTCACCGCCGGTTGCCGTATTGAAAGCGACAAAAAACCCGCCAGAAAGAAAGTACAATGAGGCCAAATAAATACGATGTAAGTACCGTGTGCAAATCCGTGGGCACCGCGAAAAGGGCAGCGCCAGGGATTGACGCGCAAGCCACGTTCGATGACGTCACGTTCCGGTGCGGACGTTTTAACATTTTTCGGTCCGGAACTAATTCGGCCGGGGCGCGGTGACATTCGGGGAAGTTGGCTTCGTTGGTCCTCGGTTGGGCCCTATTTTTGGCCTCTTCGATGTCCCTTTCCCTCCGTCGTCTAATTATAACAACGGGCGGTGGTCAAACCGAGACCAAAATGTCAGTCACATGGCAGGTGGCGTGGCGTAACAGAAGAGGCGTGTTCCGACGACAGGGTAAGGGGGGGCAGAGGCAGCGGCGGCACCGCGGTTGGGTGGTCTCCAATTGTCCACGCTCCATCCGCCGCGCGATCGAGCGATGGCATTTTGTAATTGAACCTTTCGCCCACCCAGCAGGGGTGTTGCCCTTCATATTTATTGCATTAACATTTCATTGGACCTCCGAGGGCCAGGCCTGAGCCAGGGAGAACCGAGGGCCTGATTCGAATTGATTTGATTCCCTGTTGGCGTCTCTCCAGAAGATTCTCCAGTCCGCGATCGATGAGGTGGTTCGGCTTCTCGGACTTTTGGAGACCGCCCTTTTGCAGTCCGTTCAGGTTCTTTTCCAAGAACTTCCGCCACAGCTTGGGGCACGGATAAGAAGCTATGCTCTCTTATCAGCCCAACAGCACGTGCTGGCGTTCGATTGTGGGTTCCTACTGCGCGGGACCCACGGGATTAGCCCAGACTAATCGGTAGTAATTATTGGTCCCGCACACATATGCAGGCCCCCAGTAGAGTAGATAACATTTGTTGTTTGTCGAACTTCGCCATCTTCGGACCAGGAAATCACTGTCACCACACGGTTCAAGGCGAAACCACCGGGCCGTGTGGATTTGGCCGCGGTTTTGCGTAGCGTCCAGCGGCGCTGATCGACACCTGCAGGCTAACGAACCTGATACGTCGCCTAACTCCAATGCGTAAATGATTGGCACTAATAGATAATTGAGCTTCCCCTGTATGTGTGGGTGTGCGAGAGGGGGTGCGTGCGCGGGGTTCGACACCCCGGCGCTCCACCCGGTCCGATGTCGATTTGTGCCAGTTTTACCGCTCATTCCGATAGATAACACACAGGCGGGTCTCCTCCCTGGCGGGGGCATGTTAAGGGCCCCGCCACTCTGGGGCCTATGTTACGTGGCGTGCGATATGTTGAGAGGGTGCTACAGATTTTTAACTATGGCGCCCGCCAGCACCTAGATATGGTGGATAACGGTAACAGATAAGCCAGCCAGCTAGTGGGTCGCAGCGAACCACACAACAACGATTTCGGTTGTTTGGTAATTTCACTCGAATCGGCTCCGGCTCGATTTGGTCGATCAAACGCCACGCCACGGTGTCAAGTATCTGACCGAAGCCGCCACTCGGGGGACAGCAATCTGATTTACTGGCCAATAGTACTGGCCAATAAAAAGTACGGGACAGCAGAACCCATAAAAGAGCGGCATCTCGCGGCGCAATTGCGCACTAAAAAGCTCGATAGGGATTCTGGGAACCGACGGGGTATATTCTCTGTTCGCGGACCTGAAGCCTGATTCCGGGGAACCGGAATCGACCTTCACCGAAGGTGACTCTTCTCCCTCAGCCGCCGGTGATCATCCGCTCTAGTCCGTCCCGCAATTCGCCTAACCTCCAATCGGTTCACTTACCCTATGCCCTTGCTGCGGCGGCGGATGAACGTTTCGGGCCTTTTAGCGTGTCTACGTGGCTCAATTGCGCTTCCGCTTCCGTCAACTAACAACAGGGGCCTCATTACCGGCTTTGGCTGCACCAGACGACGATGATGACGCGATGACGGGCGATCATTGCTGTGGTTCATAAAGTGGGGTCGGCCCGTTAAACGCTCGCCAGTGGTGTCCCCCGCGTGCAAGTGCATCAAACGTCGAGGGGGACGTGCGGGGGGTCCTAGAACACCCTCGGGGGGAGGATGAGGTTGCAATTCGTGTTGATTATGTTACTTCGCGCAGTGCCAGGACCCAGTCCCCGGGGCGATGTCTCGCTGCAGTTTGATTTGTTCTTGAACTAGAGGCAAGTGGTTCTTGAGCTGGAGCCCTGTGAGCAACAACCTGTGGCACACGAGTCTCTAGGACACAAGCGGGCTTGTGTCCCAGGAGTTCACCCTGGGTACCCAGCGGCTGTGGAGCGTTTGCAGGTCAACGCGAACATGATGCGGTGCGGTCACAACCGCATTGTACCGTGTCACAACCGTGTTGTACCAATAAACGTGGGCCCTCTACTTCCTTCTGTTCCTTCTGGTGCTTCCGTGGTAGCGTTTGCGTGCGGTTGCGGTTGCGATGCAGCTGCATCGCGCGATGCAGCAGTGGGATTCGACGCCCTCCCCCCTCGGACGGGACGTGAGCAGAAGCATAAACAATCTCGGCCGCCGGTGACGAAATGGTGACATTCTTCGTCCCAGGGCTGACGTTTCGTGGTCTGGCCGTGGTCGCGCCTTCAACGGACGTCGGACGGGAAGAAAGTGGTCCCTTTGTCGGCATCATAAATGGGCACCGTTTTTTCGGGGCGGATGGCTTGAGGATTGGTGGTGCCCAGGGATCCCACGGATCCCGGAGAAGTCTCGCACGGAGAGGATTAACGAGACTCGCTGTGGTGTGGTGGGAAAGTGCCCGGACCCGGGAGGGGGGCCTATGACTCCTATGACGTACACTTCGTCTGGAACTTTTCTGTTCGGTTCGGTTTTTTTAGGCCACGGCGATCGGCGCTCCGCCGGCGGCCACACGACATGTGTGCGCCATCGATAGGGGCCGCGTGGGGGCCCGGGGGGTACCACGACACCACCCCACCGTCTTATCGATAATTTTGTCACAGCCTTGCCGTGCCCTGTGCGTTGGTGTGTGTGCGGTGGTGGTGCTGTTGTGCTGTGTATTGATTGTTTTTGCTCCCCGTCTTGGGAGGCGATTGCGAGCGATAAGGCCCCAGAAACCGTACGGCGCGCGTTCCGTTCCGTTCCGTGTACATTCGTGGCCCTGGTGTGCGGGCGGGCGACGAAGGAGAGCGATGGAGAGCCTTCCCCCTTCTGTTGTTCCTTTTCTCTTTCTCCCTTCGCGCGGGGTCGGAACAAACTAAACAAACACATTACATTATTGCCTGCGGGGGTAAAAGATGGATTGATAAACGAAACATCCCCAGAACAACATACGCGCGGGTTTCGGTTTCGGTTCTGGGCCGGCCGGCGGCGGTTCCTACCAGCTACGACGGATGCCCCCGGCCCCCCCCGTCGGGTCTGCAATGATGGGATTTGTTTAACGAACACTCTACATATTTACGCACTCGGTGGCGGCGGCGTAGGTAACATACCCGAGGGGGGGTCCAATACCTGATACGGGAATCGGCTCGGTCGAGCACCTTCTTCTTAAGCCAAGAGCGAGAGTTTTACGACGCTGACGACGAGGGCAGGTGAATGTTGCAGGGTGTTCGACTTGAGGTTGTAAACTTTACTGACTTATCTATCAATTGCCAATTGCGCCCCCGATAGTTGTGGCGGTCCAAAATGGTGCGTGTGCATGTGTGTCCTGGCGCAATCGGGTTCGGGTGCAGCTGCACCGTCGCGTCGGTTGTTGCAATGTTGCAACGCACGTTCCTTGGAACCACCCGCAAACTGCCGGGCGGATGGCAGATTCTCCTCCCCGGCTTACAGTTGCCAGTGGCACGTATCGGAATGGGGCTGGCGAATGAACCGGAACAGAATGACTCCCCGAGCGCCGCAGCCCCGGGGAATGGCCATTATTATTAGCTGACGAGAGGCGCCTTGGTGTTAATTTATTGATATGTGAATAATTTACAGATACATTCCATTCCACAGACCGGGTGGCGGATGGAAGGGACCCGACGAGCGGCGGGCGCTTAAAAGCCTGAGATATGAGTGGCCCGAGCCGTCGTCGCCGGCAAGTGTCGGCGATTTGATGGCCGTCTATGACTCACGGATCGAGCATCATCGATCGCCGGGGGCGCACAGATTTCTAGCGTGCACTCTGCAGCGGCCACAGCAGCAGCTGTGCCATGCTCTGTGGAATGCAGTAACACCCATTATGACGTCATGCGACGGAATCGCACTTGGTAGCGGGCCAGGGCACGGCACGGCACGATTCTCGCCTCACGCAAACGGCACACTCGCTTGTATTGGCCATAAAACAGGCCGGCTTAAGCCCGCCGGTCGACCTCCGACCAGCACCGCACCGGGTCGGGTGTTCTTTGCAAATCAAATCACACCTGTTTTGCGGTGCGATCCCTCCGTGATAGACAGAGGCGACCCTCTCATTAGCCTAGGCTATCTATGCGGAATTTTAAGTAACCCAGCGTGTTATCGGTGCCCTCTCTAGCGGTGGTTCCCACGGGAGATTTATGCGCCTCACGAGCCACGACTCGAGGTCGCTGGAAGTCTTGGGCGAGAGGATGAATGATCCAAATGGCCGCAAACTGTGCTAAAATTACATTAATAAAGAATGGTGTGGCTACGTGCCTGCGGTATGCGGATCGTATCCCGCGAATGGGGAACCGCACGGTACGCATCCTTGGGTCGTTAAAGCTTATCTGGGCCGATCCGCAGTTTGGTACGCACCGCACGCGGTTTCGTGACTAATATATCAGCCTCAGCCCTCGAGCTGGACATCTTCATGATGATGTTCGGGCGCGAAACTGCGCGTTACCGGCGTTTATGGTGTGCTGGAATTCCGGGAACCAGCTCCGGTACCACGAAAGTGGGCCGAGATTAGTGGCACGGGTTCCGGTTTCGATGCCGGATCGTGCCGGCCACCGTGATAACATTGTTCCATTCCACTGTAAGTTGGGTGCCGAATCGAACGCCGCCTGAAATTAGTGTTGATAAGCAAAACATCGAAACAGCTACGATACGGGATAGGGGGAGCGCGCTGAACGTGGAGAGGCCCTGGAACACGGACCCCTGAAGTGGGAAGTCTAAAAGTCACTCACCAGAATAGTAAGTAGTTACTCGAAAGGACTGAAAGCTAAAGGATTTTCTGCTTGCGATTTACTACTTTCCATGTGTTCTCTTACGTTCGACAAATCGCTGTCACCCGTAGGCTCTTACCTTCCGTTTACGATAACAACCGCGTTTGTATATAAAAATCTGATCCGGGTCTGGGTTCCCCCCAGCAAGTTCTCATAAAGATTCGGCCTCAAACGAAACCTTTGCTCGGTCCGGTAGTGCTCCAAACGGTGCGAGGGTGCCCGAAACTTTGCCGATAAGCCCCCGCGAGGCGCTGGTGCTGGAAAAAAACAAAACAAACACGAAAATAAAACAGATTCGAGCCGGTGGGGTTTTCCCGCCGGCACGGAACGTGACTTCAATGTGGAGCACGGGCCCCTGTGTCAGACGGTTGGAAATCCTTTGTACAGAATATTTGCATACCATCCGCATCGGTGAGAGAGAAAGAGAGAGGGCGAGTGATCGTTTAGAGATCGACACTGCGAGACACACGGCACCAGCACCAGCAGGGGTGGTTGATAGTCGTATAAATCCGTCGGCACCCCGTCATCCGCCGAGCGGGTGCAATTGGAATCCGCGCACTCTGTTGACAGATCCGCCGTCGCTGGTAATCCGTTCCACGCCGGCACCTGCGGTGCGACCACCAACCGTGGCCGTTGATTACTGTCACCCGCCACCGGCTTCTATTGCCCGTGAGCTCCGGCTCCGGGTTGCCCCTAGTTCAGGTCGTGTTCGAGTGTTTGTTTTGACAGGGGTTACGATCTGCCGAACATCGTGGCCGCCGATCGCTCCGTCCGTGTCTCACTCGCCTGCACCGCACGCAAAACGGCGTCGTCGGCTTTTATTGACATCCCCCGCGCAGTCCCCCCAGCCAGTCCGCGGAGCGTGCTTGGTGTGTCGCACTGCGGTTGGAAGCGATGGCTGGAAGGCTACCGATGGATGGACTACAGTGCGGCCCGGGTTTGTGGTGAGCCCGGATGATGGGCAATGAAATCAAATGCTGCTGATGTCTCAATTTTCTTTCGTCAACAGAATTCAAATGGTCGCCCGTACGGTCGGATGTGGTATCGATTTCAATTAAACGGTCTGTGGAAACGAGCGAAACGAATGTGACACTACGGCTTTTACTGTGACCACCGAAGGTCCCGTCTGGCCTGGCTGCGGAGATTGTGTGCGGAGTCCACTTTTGGAACTGTTGGAACGCACCGGGGCAGATCCCGGTGCGCGGGAAACGATGGCGATAAACGCAGAAATGAAGGCAGTTTGTGGCGAAGGTGCAACCTTCGCCCGGTGTGCGCGCCCGGCGGGGCTGAAGCAATTGCCTTTTCACGTTAAACACCATCAGATATTAATAATTGGAAGCGCGCTCCCGGGCCAGGTGTGTGCAGAGCCGCCAGGACACGGCGAGCGCCACCAATTGAGCCACCGGTAGCCCATATCGATAATCGGCTTCGTCGTCCGGGTCGGTCGGTCATGAAGTTGTTGATGACTCCCGTTGGTAGGGGGACCAGACAGCGGCGCTCCTGCCTCGTCGATATCGACGGGTGGCCCGTTGGCGGAAATTAACTTGAGTTTAAGCAGCAGCAGCAGCATCAGCAACGGCGCAGCCTGTGGCAGCCCGTGCCAAAGCACACCTTGGTGCAAAATTAACGGAAAAGAAAAGAAAACCACCTCGCTCCCCGCGTGCCGTGGCAACCCTTTGGCGCGCGCATATGTCGCAGCAGCCGAGTGCGCCGCGTGGCTTCGCTTCTGGACGCTGCGGGAGTATTATTCGCCTCTCGACGGGGGTTTAATTAACGGCGGCAGAGCAAACGATAAGTGCATACCACCGGCCCAAGCACTCCTTCCAGTCCCGCTCTCTCTCTCTCTCTCTCTCTCTCTCTCGCTCCCGTGTGCCATCTATCACCGCTGCCCGTATCCACCGCCGAGTTCGAACAGCACAGCACAGAGCGCATTATCTACTCGCGCCTTCTGGCGACTAACGACATTGTAAACTGACTTTTATCAGCGGTAAATTATTAATTTTCCTAGCCCGATTCCCCCCGGTCACTCCTTCTCTGACCACTTCAGCCCGCCAGGCCCGCCGTTGAGCGAGGGAGCTCGAGGCTGCTGGCGTCACAAAAACATTTCACGATGCGCATCCCCCAATCGCCCGTGTTTGATCTATCGTTTAGTGGGCAGCAGCTCCTATTAGCGTCCGGGCGATTCCTTCCGCAACGGGGGGACTCCCGCGAGGAGCAGAGAAGCAGCAAGAATTGCGCCGTTAGTTGGTGGCAAAATCCGGGCCGCACTGTCCAGGGTCCACGCCACTTGACATCGGTGACATCGGTTTGAATCGGTTTCAGTTGGTTTGGGCTTCCTTTTGTTGTGCTGTTTGTCACACTACGGGCCACGGGTGCATGACTCGGTGGGATCTCGGTCCTCGGCTCGGACCTGGCTACTTAACGCGCAAGGGCCCCCCGGCAAGGGCGACAGCCGCATTCTCGTGGGCTTAGATGAAGACATCGGCTCCGGCTCGAGTGACACGAGCCGAAACCGGCAACCGGTGGCCGGTTCCGGTGCGCCACACTCTCGATGCGCTCGAGCCTCGAATGTAAGCCGCAGTCCTCGAGAGGAAGGAAATTCCTCACGAGCGAGATACGGCCACACTTACCGACCGACCGACCGACCGATCGGTCTCTAACCATAAAGTGCCTTGTGGCTTGTGCACCCGGAACACACCATCTTGCCGAGTCCTTCGCCCCGCCCCGATGCCACGCTAATTTAATTAATCCGTCCCGGGGCCGGTTCGATTGACCACCCGCTGGGCTGGGCTGTGCTGTGTTGTCCAGTCTCACGCGCCGGCCCAAGGATTACGATAGGCCACCGGCCGGCCGGTTGCTGCGCTCCTGTGGTGTGCGGTTGCCATTTGCAGCCCAACTTTGCCCCAACTGGTGTGCCCTTTTTCGGCACGCTCGCCTGGCATTGGAACGGACAGCCAACCCTGGACGAGGGAGACGTGCAGACGTGATCGCAATCACTGATGTCTGGGCTGGCCGGTCAGCCTTGCGGAAGATTTCGTACTTTTAATTCCCGTACCTCACCGAACTGCGGCTCAATTACCTGGCCAGGCAGGTTGTGTGAACTGATTTGTCGTCGTCCCCTGGCCGGTATGGCCACGTGAGTTGATAGTTTCGTGGAACGGCAGGCAAACATACTCAGACTCAGAGACTGTAACATGGACGCCGCGGGTCAATAAATATCTTGAACGCCTCTCCGAATGGTTTGTCCATAAACTTATCAACCCAACCCCGCGTGGTGTCCAACGTTCCCCTCGGTGGGTTCTGGGACACGCGAGCGGCCGTAAAGCTGTAATCATAATGTGCACACAGCACAACACACTGGATCCTGGCACGGGACCGCTGCGAGCCGTGCGATTTCAATTAATTATCTCTTAACGGGGACCCGCGGGTGGTGATGTTGATTCGGTCCCATTCCCACGTGGTATTCTGGGGTTTTTTTTTGGGGTCTTTGTAACCTGGACAACAATCGAATCTGAGATTCCAAAGCTGGCTGACAGGCTGGATAGTTGTTGACATAATTCCGTGCGCCTTGGGATTCTGCCAGAACCGGGGAACTTCATCCGGGGTTGTTACGGGGATATGGGATCCTTAGTAGTCTCCGAAGCCTCCCGCCAGCCATCGGAAGCAATTAAATGCTGGATTGCCATTTGAGAGAGCGCTTTGAGTCCTCGGGACGCGACGCGCAATGTGTGGTCATTATAATAATCTCCGCTTGTTCTCCACCATTTTCTTCCCATTCCAGGGTATCACAGCTAACCGTCTATCTCGAGATTTTGTGCCTCCTGATGGTGAGTATAATCGCGTTCGGATGTCCCCTTCAGAGAACCCACTTCATCCCCAGACCACCGGAGAACCACCAGCAGCAGAACCGATTACGGGAAGAATCGAAGAGAGGCTGAAGAGTCTTCCCCCAGCAAGTGCACTTCGTGTGACACACATTCACGCGTCACCTGCACCTGCCTGTGGCTGTGGCGGCTGAAGGCCTCACCGGTTCCGCCGGTCGCGACTTTGCCAACCTTGACGGGCTTTTGTGCTTAGCGTTCCCAGGTTCGCACTTGAGCGCGCACTCTTCTGGAATGTCTATCGGAAGCGGATCTCTCGGATGTGTCGCAATAACGACTGCTGTATGGGGGGGCACCGCTCGAAAAGCAGAAGAAGGTCAAACGACTTCGTCCCCGCCCGGACAACGCGTCTGTCAATTCTGACAGTTCCGCTTGTGGTTCCGCTGCTCCAGTTTTGCCCTTTTTCCTCCTATTGCGCCGGGAGTTGCACGGCGCGTTTCGAAAGCGTTAACCGGCGACGCTCTACAAACACTCCTCCTACGCGTGATGGAGAGGTTTTCGATTAGCACACAACGACTCACACAGAGGCGGAGAGGTGATCACTGATAACGACAATCAAAGCGCTTCGAAACGCGTGCAGCGCTTCAAACGGCGAAGGTGGTTCTAGGCCGGCCCGGACCAAAGGGAGTGTCCGGTGCAAGAGTGTAAGAGATATGAGCTTCCGCTGTCACTGTCAGGCCCCATCTGTTGCTCTCGGGCAGGTGTGTGGGCCTCCCCAATTATCCGTTCAATCCGGGTTTCCTAGTCCCGATATCATCGGGCACTATCTTCCGTACTCAGACGGAACGATGTATTAGAATGGTTCCTGGTTTTCGGATTGGATTTAGTACAGTGATTAGAGTAAGGGCGGCAGGTCTAGGATAGAAAGATATCTATGGTATAGAACGAGCTAAGGAATGCAGCAAGACACTTTTGAAGTTTGATCTTCCAGTTTGACGATCGAGTTCCCCATCTTTTACATTTCCTATTTACTAGTTTCTCAACTTCTTCGGACCATTTCCGAGTGTCTAAATCAGGCCACCAGGACGGCAAACGCATGAAGCATATTCCTACGTTTAGAACCGACTAGGATTCCGGATCCGAGATCAATGTCCATCTCTGTCCATCTTTTGTGTCAGCCAGATAAGTCTAGTGTAGTACATAGCGTTAAGCCAACTTCAAATAGAACATTGATGTTTAGAGATATTTATAGAGGTTTCGGTCTAGACTTCTCCAGTCTCCGGTGACATCATTGTGGATGCTAGGCCCTCCTCAAAGTCTATCTCCTAATTCAACCATATTTTCGTATTGCCCCTGTTTTCTTCCTCGCAGACATTATTCAGTGCAGGAGCAGCAACGCGGAACGATATCTTTCTGCAGTCAGCGTGCAATCTGAAGTTTGTGCGAGTGAAAAACGGTGCCGTTTTTGCCGACGACAATTTCCAAAATGGGCCTCCACGTAAGTACTGCCAATTCTCAAACATTTAATACTATTATCATCATAAAACACGGCTCACTTCCCCATCGGTAAGACATACTTTGGCGGGAGCTGTTGTTGTTTCTGGGGACTCCATTCTTGGGCTCAGTGAATCGGCAAGTATGTTACCGGCGGAGTTGAGTTCAGCACCGGACCCGATTAACCATTGCGCGGCGGACCCGCAGAGCATAACCATAAAAAAGTCGCCCACATAAAGCCCTCGGCCATTCGTGGAATGGCCTCGTTGGCTTGGCAGGTACTTTATGGTCTTTTCGCGCGTACAAAAACCCGGTCCAGCTGATTTTTTCGGGGCCCTGATCGGCACCAAAGTTGGCCGACGCCCGAAATGAGCTGGTCTTGGCCGCCCCCCCCGACGGTCGTAAACTTTTGGCCGCCGATCGAGGAGAGGAACTTCTGGGAATTCCAATTTTCTCGGTCCGGCGTCGACCGTTTTCGCCGTCTTCGGGCTGGCGTTCCGGTGCTGCCCGGGAACGTCACGGAATACACGGACCCTGCTAAAGACCGGGCCGCGCCGAGGCGTCAAGAAAGGGAACCCGTTGGTGTGCGCCGTTGTTGTGGAGTTGATCGCTTTTAATTATCCTCATGTCTCGGGCGGTCCTCCCGGCCGTGCAGTAAGGGGCCAGGAATCCGAATCCGAACCCTCGGGGGGCGAAATTATAGCCCCAGGGGGAACCTCCAACCAGAAAGGCTCCCCTGCTTCTCCTTGGAATGTCTCACGCGAGATTGGAAGCCGGTGGTCCAGTCGACCCCGTGGCCGACCGATTGTGCATTTTGACGCACCGAAACACTCCTCCGGAGAGAGAGAGAGAGAGAGATAGTTGGCGGAAAATCTCCGCACGCTCGGCGGCGGTTCCGTGCTATTATTAACGGAAATTGATTTCTGCTCCTTCCTTGGACCTTCTGCCAAGGGCCAAGATGGGCAGTCCGCTCCCGCGCGAGGCGTCCGATTATCCATCCGCGATTTAGTGCGTTTCGCGTTTTTAATTTACTTCTTAGCACCACGAGCGGCACCAGCACCACCGGGTTTAGGCCACGCTCCGGAGCCGGAGTTCATCTTCGCGCGAATCACATGAATCACGACGCCTGATGCGTGTCTGGAACGGCAAAGGGGCTAAGCGGATGAAAGGCTGTTCTGTGTCCAGGGCAAGCGTCCAGGGACCTTTCCAGCATTAGCCGGTTGGCGTTGTGAAGCGATTATGGCACCTGTGGCTGTCGGTCAGCTGGCGGGTTCTTTCAACCCTTGGTAGCAGAAGGGTTTCAGCTCTCGTCTTCGACGGCCGGTCGGTTCCGGTCCGGAACGCAACGCTTTTAAGCTGCTCATTCTGAGCGGCATCATCAGGGGATTGCTTGATTGGTGCGATTAGGGGACACCAGAGCGGGGGATTATGGTCAAAGGATTATGGCTTAAAGGGCGGAAATTTCATTCAACTACGCCTTCGGGTGTCTCCGGTGTCGTCCGAGATGCGTTCTTTGATGGAATGCGTTGCGTGTTGTGCCGGAAGGACACCACGTCAAACGTCGACGACGAGCCGTCGGGCTGCCCGAGAACGGCTCTCCAACCGGGAAGAGACAACCATAAACGGGCGACGGTTGGGGGCGTGTGGAAAGCAGAAGGCAAAACAACAACAACAACAGTAACAAAAACAGGGAAAAGGTGGAAACGACAGCGTTGGTGTGTTGTAAAAAGGTGGAAAAGTTAATAGCAAACCGCGGGCACGTAGCAAAACCGGGAGGAGTAAACAAGAAACAGGCACACAACACACAACAACAGCAACAACAGCAAACGCAAAGCTTAAGCGAAGCAGCAAACCGGCCAAGATTAACAAAGATCGGAAAGATCGTAAAACCGAGCGAAAGAGAGAGGTCAAAAAGAGGGCCAAAAGGATCATGCAACAAAAGGGCGCGAACGAAAGAGGGTAATAAAATGCGAAACAAAACGGCCAAAGCGAAGGAATGAAAGCGGAGTGAAGGCAAAAAAAGTGCCGGAAAGGTGGAAATCGGAAAGGCGCGCGGCGCACACGAAGAAGAAAGAAAAGTGGCCAAAAAAGGGCACCAAAAGGGTCGGCCGGCCGGCGGTGTTAAGAGGAATTAAGTTATTTGGGCCCTGCTTTTTAAAGTGAGGAAAATAACACCCATAAACATTTAACCACCGCTCCCGCCCTGTGGCCGGGCCCTCGTCGGCCCCGTGGCCGGTGGCCCAGGAGCTCGGAGCGAGAGACCCGCTCAAGGGGTTGGCGCGCTTTTCCTCCGTCCTGTTGGCAGTCAGGCTCCCCACAGGACTCGATGTTCGGTGTGGAGTTGAGTGGCTCAATCAAAAGCGGTCTCGGTGCATTGTTGCGATTGTTGCATCGTGTCCCGCTGGCTGGCTTGTGTTTTGAAGTTTAATTTTTCTCGCCTTTCTTACTTCTTCTCCAGCGCACGGCGATTGGCGTGCGTGTGGTGGTTGGTCCTAATGGCGCGCAAAGCGCGTCGTTGGCGTGCTGCTGCGGCGCTGCTGCGTGTCTATATTGCGGCTTTATTTATCTTTTGTCCGGCTCTTAATTTTCCTGCGTGACCAAATGAGGCGAAACCACACACAGCGCACCCGCTACCCGGGGCCGGGTGGCCGAGCGATTTAATTTTCTTCCCGAGAACGCTCACGTGCGCTCCTGTCTGGGCTGCAGGTTTCTCACGGTCGTGTCGACGCCATGTGCGTTTGCGTGATTTAGGACAAACAGAGCCCGGACCTCGAGTGCTGTGAGGCTTCTGGTTTGTGGTGTCCAGTCGAGTCCTTCACACACCCGAAGGAGCCTCTCCGAGAGATGACTTCATTTTTATGCATTTCTCAAGTAGCGCTTTCCCGGTCCGAGTCCCGGGGTCCGGGCTCCTCGATTTCGCAGCGAGCGCGCACCCGCAGGAATTAATGAGCCAACCCGGGGGAGACGTGGAGGGTGCTTCTGCCACACTGACAGGGATTGGGATGCAATTTTGACGGGGGTCCGTTTCGGTGAAATTTCGGAGACCACTTCATCGAGGGGTTCTTCGTCTTCCGAGCGTTCAGCTCTTTTGTTCTGGACTGTGTCTCGGTGGCCACTCGGATGGAGGAAATCTTCTGCTAGCCGAGAATCTATTGCGTAAGCGAGAGCGAGAGAGGGATAGAGCGAGGGTCCAGAAGAGGACGAAAAGAATCGAGATGCGGTATGCGATCGTATCGATCGCGGGCTCATGTTTTGAGTGGCTCGACTTCATCGATCGATCGGTGCGCTTTTCGGTAGACTAAACACGAATGGGTCGCCCGCGTCCTAATGCCTCTGGTGGCGATGGTGCCTACACAAACCCGGGATCCCGGACTAAACATCATGATGCTGCTGCCGCGCTGCTGTGTCGTACCGGATTCCGGGCGCCCGGGCTCGAGAAATTTACGATCCCGTGGCGCCAAATGAAATACGAAACCCGAACGCCCATAAATTGCCGATCGAAAATTGGATAAGTGTTCGATTTGTTGTTGTGTTTGGTTTGGGCTCTCTCTCTCTCTCTGTGGTGTTGTTGGTTGTGCTGTATCGGCTTTTCGGTAAGCATGACGATCGGCCAAACGATCCCCGACCCGAGTCCCGGGATGATGATCGTTCGTCTCGCGTCTTTTTGTGTTTTTTATCACTGATCCATTTTTCATGCACCTGACCTTTGAGGGCGCGGACCCCGCACGTAATGCCATTCGTTTTACGATGCAATATTAATGCTCGTGCTGTGCTTTCCATTGGGGTATTAATAATTCGGGCTTCCAATGGCCGTGGTGTGGAGCACAATTTTCAACGCTCTATTGGATTAAAATATGAAATATTACTCAAGTTCGATGAACTGGCTGGCAGCTTTGGTGCGGCGTTTTGGTACCTTTCCCCAAAAATTCCCCAAAAAATCATTACAAAATTTCGACCTCGAGCTTAATAAAATAATTCCACGCGCCACGAAGCCGGAGGTGTCAGCAGCACATCGGATCGGATGGAGCGACCGTGGCCTCCATAAACCTCTCGTGGTCTATTCCGAATAAAACATTCATAATTCGCGCTCGCTCGTCTCGTCGATAAAGAATGAGCCCGCGGCGGCGGGGCCCGTCCCCATCGCCTATCACATTTCGGCGTAGCTTCGGAATTTATTCGTCGTAAAACTTTAAACGCCCATCCGTCGTCTGGCTCATCTCGACGATTCGGGTGGTCGCTCCGGGTTTCCACGAACAAAAAATGGCATCACCAACCCGCGGGCGGGGAATGCAAATTTCGTGCGCCTCCAGCAGCATGACTGGCCAGGCTCTTAAGGACGTATCACATGACCACTGTGACGACTGTGCGACGACGCGGATCAGCATCAATGAGCGATTTTGATGTTTCCATCAGCGCCAATTAGCCTAAGCTAACACTCGCTGACCCCCGGCCGCCGATTCCCGCAACGGGCGGACGGGGGATGATAAAGAAGTTCCCTGTCGCCGCTGGACGTCCCGTGGATCCGAACGCCGAACGGAGTTGGAGCTTTTTTGCTGTCTCGCCCGTCCACCGCCGTGTATGTTTTGGCATTTGCGTCTGTTCAAATTAATTAATCGAGCCTTCAAACTGGCACTTCGAGTGGCGCGCGCGTACCGCGGGTGTCCGGCTACCGTCGTCGCGGCCACATAATACGTGTACGTGCTTTGAATTGTAAATTTCGTTTATTTTCGGTATTTTCGGTGTCGATCGTTTGTTGGCGCAAGTCGACACGCGGTCGGTCCACACGTCCTCTTCCGATGGCACAATGTTTTCGTTTGCTTCTTTGCCGCCATCTGCGGACGGTTGGCACGAAAAAAAAAAACCAAACGAAACTGACGGGACCCCCAAAAAGTATTGAAGAAGTTTGCGTCAATTGCGGCATCATTTGCGGTGTCTGGTGGCTGGGGCTCCGACGGACGTCCCCTTTCGCATTCCGTGGGTGGCTTACGTAGCCGCGGCGCATAAGTCAATATTTTACCCCTTCACGCCATGGTCCGAGACCCTAAGTTAGCGGTAGCGACCGACCGTGCGTGATTTGGTCACCAGTCCGGAATGCTCGGAACTCGGAGTGGCGTCGAATTCCACGCAACCCTCTCCCGGTTTCCCGGGAGTCCCGGCATCGCGCAACGCGGATCTTCCTCCTGCGTGTGTGCTTCGAGGATCGTCCGCCCCTGGCCATGATGTCAAACGTTGCCGCGATGGTCATTTGTTTTTCGTCGAGGTTATTGTGATGCCTCCACTTTGACAAGTGTCTTTGACGTGTTCGCCTCCCGACCATCCTCGATGGACCCCTGGATTCCTGGTTGTCCGGGTTGTGCATATTGTGACGTGTGTCCTTCGCGTTGCCGGATCTGGCTGGATGATAAATGTTGATGACGATCTCGGTCTCCGGGAATCCTGTTCTTCCTCGGGTCGATCTGTCAATTAACCGTGTAGCGCGCAGTGATCGGTTTTGTGGCCGGCCGTGGCCGTGCGGCAACACAGAGCAACAATGTTGTCGATAGCGGGGTGGTCCCGTCCATTGCCTGGCAGCTGGATGCTGGAGGGATGACCTTCGGTGCAGGGGTGTCTTGTCATTGATTTGTGGCAGCCCGTTCCGTTCCGTTGTTGCCAATTGTGTGGCGCAGGCAAAAAGGACTTTCTCCGCACCTGGACCCGGTGCGCCGCCGCCGATCAGGTTTGCGTACTTTCTCCCGGGCCAGGCGGATTCTGGACCGTGGTCTGACACGTGGGATGCGCACGCTAGAATGGTCTCAGCTGGAGATCAGTGGCACGCTGCGTCGGAGGAACTTGAAAGTGGACGATTGCCGTTAACCTTGTTAGTACGGAAGAAGTCGAAGGAATTGGGAAATCAATCGCCCGTGAACCAGAATGGGCCCAGAAAGAAAGGGAGAACCTTATAACGAGCGAGACACACCCAACCCAACCGAGCCGTGCGGGGGGGCGCTAGAGGGACACTCTGCTGGTCCAGGTGCGGTCCAGGGGACAGAGGGAAAGATGACTTGTGGGGTGTTTGAGATCAAGTTTAAACAACAAAAGAACAGTTAATGGTGAATAATCTGGCCTCGGGGCCGGGAGAACCAACGCGGAACCAACTGAACTGGACATTCCAAGACCGAGAACCCCGGGGGAACAATTTCCTTCCAGTTCTTCCCGGGGCTACCTGCGTCATCGAAACACAGCCACACGCACCTAGCGAGCCCATGACATGCACCACACGCATTCCTGATGCATCCATTCGTCTTGCTGGACACTGGACCCCGTTCCGGCAAGTCCGTCCGCGTCCAGGAGTGGGCCGTGTCTCTGGCTTTGTCGGGAGAAAGTTGTCAACCAAAGGCCGACCAACATAAAAAAAAACAAAAAAAAATCTTCGTCCCAAAGAAGATCAATGTGGGAGAAGGCCCCGGGGGCCCTCCCCGGTCGGGTTTTGTTGTTTTTAGTAATTTCCTCACACACGGCTCGTTGTGTGTTTTGGGACGTCGTCGGACGTCGGATGGGCCCATCAGGTATTCCGTGGCCCTCTCCGTATCCCAAAATCAGTGTGTGGGCGCAAACGAACTCACGGTCCGAAGGAAAGTATGTGAAAGGAAAACGTGTAGGTGCGGACCTCATCTCAGTTGGGAGATCTTGCAGGACGCGGTGCGGCTCATTTGCGCCCAACCAGCACCAGCAGCAGCAAAAAAAAGACGAGAACTCAAAAAGCCCAAAACCCTGCGCAGCCACTCTTCGGGATTTCCGTTCCAGAAGCCGACAAACGTTCTCCACGTCGGTCGGTGCCCACGGGCAGCTTATCGGAGTCCGAAGACACCGAGCGGCATACGTCAAAGAAGATGTCAGCGTCCCGGCGTCGTCGTCGTCGTCGTCCGGATAAGTAGGAAAGGTTGCGGACGACGATGTTTTGCGACGAGATTAATGCTCGATGATAAATTGATGGCAAATTGACTCGGGGAGGACTCGGGGGCCCCAGAGAGTGGTTGGATTAAGTTGCCACTCGCGGTGGCTATAACAAGCCGGCCTTGGTCGGGGCGGATGGTTCCCTTTTTAATGGACCCGTGCTGGCCCGAGCGTCCTGCGCAATGACACGAAGATATTTGTGTTTGGCGTTCCGATTACTTCATGTTTCGCGCTATCGGTACACGGGTAACTCCGATAGCTTTGATGTCCCTATCGCCGGGTGCTTAATGGTGGATCCATTTCTCGTTCTGTTCCCGGACTTTGAAGTCCTGCTTCCGTTAGTGGCAGTTCCCTGCGGGAACTGAATCCCTGAACGCTCATCCCCAGACAGCACTTAATCTAATCGGGTTCGCTTTCGGCGCAGAACTCACTCACGGCCCCTGCGATGTGTGCGATTGTGTCACAAATAATTGCAGGACACGCACCTCACCCCCCGGGGTTCCGGACATCGAAAACGCATTTCGGGGACCATGCACCGTCCGATTTGCGAAGGTCCTTTTCGTTTGCCGAAGGACCTTGAAACCCCGGGGCCAGCAATGATGCTGTGGTCCAGCACCTAGAACAAAGCGAAGCGACACAGAGACAGAGAGAAAGAGCCCATTAATTCGTCTAATGAGGACCCCGGGACAGTGGGAGGCCAATTTGTTTTGTGTGAAGCCCGTGAAGGTGTGCATTTCGCCGGACGCACACCGGACAATGGGATTACTTCACCTCAGACCCACACGCCCTTCGGTGCGGGCTTATCAGCCGATGTTGTAAAAATTCTTCGAAAATTGAAAAACCGTTCCGTTCATTAGCCGCGCGCTGCCGGAGAGTGAACCTGCGGAGGTCCCGGGGAAAAAGGGGCCCATTAGGGCCGCAGCCCATCGCGGGCCCTCTATTGTGAGGAAGGTGTGTCGATGATGAGTCCTTTGGTTGTGTGCCTTTTCATCCCCTATCTCACAGCCAGCCGCCGGAGCCGGCAGCAGCAGCCCGTTCCTGACGGAACCTGCAGCTGTATCCGGCGCAGTGGCGGCTGCCGATGACAATTGTATTGCCCTGACCGCGCTGATGATGTATTGCTTCGTTCATCCGAAACTCGATCGAATCGCTCCGAGGGGAGCGATCGTGAATTATTAACTCCGCTCGATCGGACCAATCGACTCGAGATGTTTATCTAATTTTGGGTCTCGGAAAGGATTCGTTCAATGAGGTCGTCCTTCTGCATTCTTCTCCTTCGCTCGCTCTCTCTCTCTCTCTCTCGCTCTCCAATCACTTAGGAGTTTAGTCATGCACCGGCCGCGGGCGAAAGGCGCCCGGTCGCAGGAAGATTAAATTAGTGATAATCATGTTCTCGATCGTGCGCAGCGCATCGAATGATTAAAACATTAGGCCCGGGAATTATTTATTACACACGCGATGTCCGGCGATTTGTTGTACCGGGTCGGGGCCCCCTCGGGCCGGTGGCGTTAATTATTCTTCGACATTTTATTCCACCGGGATTGCCAGCGGGGGAATAAATAACGTGGGAAAGTTGGGCCTCGGTCGCCTTCCGAAGAATCGATGTGCGGCATCGTAATTCCGACACCGACTCTGCGGGAAGGAAAATCAGTGCCCCCAACAAAGTTGCGTAAACGTTGGTGTTATCTGGTGGGGCTCGGCAGACTTCAGGCATATTGACCAGTGAACGGTTTTGGACGATTCGCTTCCCGTACTCTGCTCGATGGCTGGACATTTTCCTGGAAAATCCACATTCCGGGACACTGCCGCCGGGACGGCCGGAAATTATGTTTCGCCCGTTCGCCGGGAAATGGGGAAAACATAACGGTACCTCGGGAGCGTGAACTTTCCTGTGGAAACCATCATCAGCGCAAACACCACCCGACCGGTGCCGGTGCCCCAAAAAGGCCACGTTTTCAGTCTGGGCTCGGTCGAAATCGGTCAGCCTTTTCCGGTCTCTCTCCGGTCACGGCGACACGGCATCCGGTGGACATTCCCCGAGATTCCCGACGTAGCCTCGCGCAGGCTTTTGCTTGCCCAGGCGTTTGCCGTTGATTATTTTAACGTCATTTCACTCGGACCGGGACCGTGGCCCGTCAGCAACTTTAATTAAGCGCTCGAAATGGAACGTTAATAACGGGAGAGGCGGCACATGGCGGCGCAAACATTGCCAGCTGTAAAAGGAGAATCAACAACATTTTGTCCCCGTCGTCCGCGACGACGGCACGGCACATACGAACTGGCAAAGAGAAAGTAAAATAAATTGCAAACCCATACGGCACGCGTCAAATGCACAAGCGCGGCATTTTAGGTGCCACCGTCGTCGAGGTCCGCGGAGTTGCCCAGTACAATGCAAAACGATCCGCTAGCCGACCCGCCAGACTGGCCGTCGGGGGGCATAAATCAGAGACCCGTGCTCTTGTTTGTCTAATATTTCACGATAATTGACACCGTCGGGTTGCCGCGTTTCGGTCTTTGACTTTAGGTTCTTGCGATCTAACCTCCCCTTAGTATGCGAAACGCCCAAAGTTATGCAATCGAGAAATGCCACACCACGGTGGCTATGGGCTCCTGTTACTTTTGCACGATTTTTTTCTCGGACACACCCCACCCCCAGGCACTGTAATCGGATTGACCAATTAACCCGTCCCGGTCCGGGCGCCTCTATTTACGAGCGCGCTTCCTCATTGTTTCTGGCTACCGTTTATCTGATTCTTCATTTTATGGCACGCATTATCGCGCCCGGCCACTACAACACAAATGCAAGTACTGCGGAACGACCTACACTGAAGAATGTGCCGAGGCAGGCACCAGGGCCACCAGGGCCACCAGAAGCCGTGGAGGCGGCCGAGGGACACGACGAGCGGTAGGTGCCAAGTGGTGTGCGATTTTGTGTCAATTTCATTGAAGAAAAATTGACACCACTTAAAGACGAAATGCGACCTCGTCGCCAGCCCTCCCAGACCCTACCACGCCACCGGCCCGCGGGGGGGAAAATAAACTCAAATGACTTTCTACTGGAGCCTCTCTCTCTCGCGCTCTCTGTCCTGTCGACCAGTCATTGCCACCGCTACGGCCATCTGCGACTAGGAGTGCTGAGTGCTCTCAGCGACCGCACCGCAAGGTGTCCGGAGTGTCCCCGGGGAGGCACGGCGGGGTAGGGCAAATGTCAAATTGCTATTGATCTTCAGCAACCCGTGCTCGCACTCTGTGTGTCTGTACGGAGGTGCACAGGTGACTTGGTGGACTTGGACTTGCCGGACTTTCGACTCGAGTGTCCAAGTCTCTTGGCGTCTCTTGTGGGGCGGCCTTTTGCCGCCTCGTACATCTTATGTCACATCTCGTGTGGTATGGTTCTTCTCGTTTTTTCTGAACCTCGGCGGTGTCTAGACTTTGGTCTTTGCGATTGATAAGTTGCTGGCACACGGGAGCTTCAGCTCGGATTCCACCGAAGAATTGGGATTTTGAGCCAACTCTACGGAACTGATCGATTCAGACAGGCCACCCCTTGGTGAGTGGTCCTTGGCAGAGAGTATGCCGTCGTCGCGTACTTATGCGCTGTTCAGATGCCGATTTTCACCTCGCCGATCGTCGGCTCAGTCGGTCAGCTGCTGCACAGGTGCTCGAGAGCCGCCGATTCCATTTAGCGCAACGTGTATGTCTAAATCACCGACCTCAGCCGGGGCTCTGGGCGTGGAATTCAATTTTGTTTTACTTTTTAACGGCCGCCCATAAAGTGCGCTGAGTGATGATCGTGACCCTCCCGGCGGCTGCTCCTGCGAAATGGGCAGCCGGGTTAAATTAGATTCCTCCCAAGAAGGGGCCCTGGCGGACGCCAAGTTATGAGTGTGACAGTAAGCGGGTGACGTTTATTGTCAATTTCGTTAAATAAACATAAAAATCCATGATTGCGCCGGGCCGCCGCCGCCGTTCGCGCTTTACGCTCCTCTCCTCCATTGATCGTTAGCGTTAGCGGATATGGGCACCATTAGTTACATTTTCAATTGCACACCGAGAAGGAGGATGATGAAACACACGACGGGGTTGGTGCATAGTTTAGGTGCGCTTTTTTTTTGGAAAGTAACTCCCCCCGAGATGATTGGGGTTCGGTTCCAATATGGCCATTAGTTAATGGTCTGTTAATTTGTTGGGTGAACTACGTAGACATCTGTGAGGGACCTCATCCTTTCCAATTGTAAAACGGCTCACTGGGCCCCACTGACCCACTCGAGTAGCCACCGCGAAGGGAGTTCCGACACCGAGCGAGGTCTCGTCTCAAGCATTGTTGTTCGCTTCCCTGCGCTGATGCTGAATTGTGAAGATCGCGGACGAAGGATCGAAAAGAAAGCATTGTGTGATGCTGTGGTCTCGCGGGAGCTCCGAAACCGCGGCCATAAACGCTCCGGAGAGAAGAAAGAAAACGAAACAGTGAGGCCAGCGATCGAGGCCGCCGTGTAACGTCGTCAGTGAGGCCGCTTGAAGTAGCTGCCGCCGGAACGCAACGGAAGGAATGTGAAATGTAAATAACACCCCATATCGCACACAAGCGAGTTCGGGGAAGGCGTGCCGATGGGTGGTGGCGATGGGTGGTGGTGATGCGTGCGGTGCTTCGTGTCTATTGACCACACTTCCTTCGTGTGGCGGCCGGCCCCGTTCAAGATGTCCTGTGCTCATCTTTCTCGCTCTTCTTTAACACTTTAACGATCCGTTGTTCTTCTGTGGGACGCTCTTTGGGCCGGGATCCAATGTTCCGTTCGTCCGTCCAATGTTCCGTCCGTAGTCTGTAGGGGAGAATTGAAAAGTTCGTAAGGTGAGGTCTTACATACATTTTTATTCAAAAAAATCACATGGTTCTTACATTGAAATGAAAATTTTTTAATTTAGGAGCTTGTGATAGACCACACCTTTCTGATCCCAACACATCAGAAAGCTCTTTGTTTGCGGTCCTACGACGCTCTTTGCTTGTTAATCGCATTTTTAAATTTTTTAAACCGCTTAAAGCACTGCGATCTTCCAAAAACAAGCTTCGACAAGCACTTGATGTTGCCAAAAAAGCATAATGCGGAGGACCAAATTGACAGCTAGAGCCAATTTTTACACAATCCGATTTCATAGCTCTAAGCCTGGTAGATCGACCTACGGCTCCGGCTTTGTTCAGAACAGAACCTGTGGTTTATTGGTGATCCACTCATGAGCAGACTCCATTGCTCTGGTGAGGTATGATGCTTCCAACTCCAGTTGCGGAAGCGGATCGCGGCTAGACGATCGCAACATTGCAACGACGCGACCCGCCGGGGCTTGCATTCTCTGTATTCAGCGCGTGTATTTCTTCCCATTAGCACTTCCAGATCCGGAGCACGAACCGAAAGCCCAACGACCACCGGCGCTCACGTTGTGGGTTCTGCGGATGTGCATTAAGCTACTTATGACGCCTCGCCGCCTTGACACAATATTTGGCCTCTAACATCATCCCGCAGCCAGAGTTAAGTCGATCGGCTTTTCAGCGTGCTCGTTAAGCTCTCGGCAGCAGTTGGAGGAATGGGTTGGACTTGGGCTCTGCAGTTACAGTTTCCGGACTTCCAACTCCGACAATAAGCCTCTCGGGTTGCTCTACGTTGGACGTTGGACATTGGATGCCTTTTCTCGTTAACTCGTCGTCGGCCACACATCTCTCTGAGCCACGTCGCTACATTGCGCGTTATTTCCATCCCCGCGGGAGGCGTTCGCATTGTTGGTTGGTTGGCACTGCGTTTTTGTTTTTTCACCACTCGTCGACTCGTCATTTTCCTTTCATTTTCTTCCTTCGGGTGTTCCGTAGCCGCTTCGATTCCCACATTGCGCATCCCTCCGGACCGAACACGACGAGGTACGCGTACGCAGTTTTTGCGGACGACGGCAGCGGCAGCGTCCTCGTTAAGTGCGCCCGGCGGCCGGCGGCCAGGAGTGTCCTTGTCGTAATAATGGAAACCGTTCTCTCGCTCTCTGTGGGCGATCGAGTCGAAGAGTCGGAGAAAAGTTAACAAAGTGGAAGGCAAAGAAGCCGCCGTGCCTTTAGACCGGCTCTCCGGATTGCGTGGCGGGTTGTTTTGGGAAGGTGGCCCGTCCGGTCCGGGCCGGTGCTTTGGGTTTTGTTTTTCTTCGCCTTAATTTTTGGCTATTGATTTTACACCAGACACCATCGCGCGCCCCGGTCTGTGTGGCCGCGGGCTTTGGGCCACCGGCCCGCCGGTCGGTGGTGTGAATCGCCAGGTTATGTTACGCGGGTTGTGTAGGAGTAGTGTGTAAACACACGTTTGGCACTTGTCCCGGGGATGGAGGGCAGACGAGCGGCGGCGTCGACCTGCGATGATGTATGACCCACGGTTTTCGTGGCCACCCCGAGAGAGAGAGATAGAGAGAACTGCAACTTCGATGTTTCGGAGCTCGCGCCGGTCAGCCTGGGCCGGCCCGGGGCTGATTGGTAAGACAATATTTACCGACCGTAAATGAGGATGAGATGTTCACATGGCGCGACGACGGAGAGGACCTCGACGTTCCCGCCCTTGCTTCCTCCACTTTGCCCACCCGGGTTTCACCCCGGGGCTCCGTCCGGCTCCGAGAGTCTCGAGTTCTTCCCGGAAGGTGAATGCAAAAATCCTTACACCTCTCCGGGGCGAGGTGTGCCCTGGCCGGCCGGGCTGTAAGGGGTCTGTAAAAGGAGCAAACAAACGTGAGAAGGCACGGCACGAAGGGGAGGCGTAAATGAATTGATTAGGGGCCTGCCTGCCTGCCAGCCAGCGTTGTAATGCCCAATTTTATTGCACAATAAAGCGTTGGAACCCAGGGAATTGGTTGGTGCTGGATCATAAATCGCTGCTGCTTATCTTCGGAATGTGGCACTATTTGCCCTAGATTATGCTCACCTGGCCTCACAACTCCCGAGGCCCTTGGAATCGATTCTTAATCGGTCGGTTTTTGAGGTGGAAAAGCATCAGTTCCCGAGCTGCGTCAATCTGCCCGGTTCGAGTGTTCATATTCTTGAGGCTCTGAGGAAATGGAAAAGCACATCATGGTACTTGGTGGAAATCATACACTTCCAAAACCACATGGAGTTGAAGCTAAGGTAGATTGACTAAAACCGACTCCAATCAGGCAGAGATTGCAGGTGATCATTGATACGCACTTGGTATAGAGGCTTTTGCTACGGACAAAGACGGTACGTACGGCTTCCGTACGGTGCGTGAGAATCCAGTAGCCGATCGATGGGACTTTCGCTAAGCCGTGCCAAAACTCCCTGCCCAAGTAAGTCACGAGATGGCCCCGATGCCCTTAAATCGGCCCTAAGAAATGTAGGGCACACCGGGCACAGCACCGTTGCCGATTCCGAGGATTTGCCGGGGTCGTGGTGCTTCACGAAATATGAATTTCTTCCCGGTTCGCGCCCAGTTCGTTTCGAATGCGGATTATTACGATTGAATGTTGCGAACACCTTCGCCCGCCCGGTGCCCAGACCGTTCGCTGCCTTTTCATTATATTAATCTTCTCCCCGTCACGGCCTTTATCCGTGGCCGGCTCTGCTGGTGGCTCACACACAGGAGGGGCGCGCACATATTCATCCTGGCCGACCGTGACAGGGCTTTGGGCGCGCATTACTGTCGACCCGAGGGAGCAGGAACAGGAGCGCGGGAGGCCCACCTTGTGCCGCCTGTCGTTGATAACGATCGTCTTGCTCTCCGCCTCGACTTCCGCCTACGATTTCTCACACTCCGCGCGGGCGCGCGCGCCGCGTGTTATGAGGTTCTTTAAAAATTCTCACCTTTCGGCCCGCGCGGAGGTGCTGGGCTCCTGGGGCGGCTTCCCGGGTGAAAGGATAATACCCCCAAAGCCATGTGATAGCTTGTCCGCCGCGCCGCTGCCGTCGGATCGTCATCGTCTGCTCAACGCCACCGCCTTAACATCGCGCTAACAACATGCACGCGGCGCGGCGCTGCTCTGGCCGATCACAGCAAACACCGAAGGGGGCCACTCTCTCTCTCTCTCTCTCGCTCGGTGCAGGTGCCAATCATTGGGAATTGAAAATTAAAGAAACAATCTGTGGTTCGGGTGGTGGAAGCGCACGACTTGGGCCGCGGCCGGATCATGTTTCATGGTTCGGGCATGGGGCACGGGGCACGGGTGCCGTGGATTGGTTGCTAAACGTGGTGTCCGTGTTAAAAAGTGCATCGAATTGCATTAGCACCGCCAGTGGCCAGGGGCCAGGATGAAGTTCTTACACTGGTCGAGCGTCGGACTGGTTGAAGTTTAATTTTTCGGGGTAATAAAGTGCGATACAATCTCTCCCTTCACGGGTCGGTGCGTGGATGATTCTGGATGGCCCCTCCCCGCGGGGGGACATCGGCAGTCGTAAAGATAAGAAGCTTGAAATTAACGGGGGAATCAACGTCGTAGTGGTAAGGAGAAGATGCCCCCGATTGGTTCTGGGATGAGCTAATGGGGGCCAAATGTGCCGTTTTTGCATGCCTTTGATGTGTCTCGAGAGAGAGATGGATTGCAGATACTGGCACGAGGACTTCGCAACGGGATTGGAACTCACGAACCTCGTGCTTCGGATCAGATCAAGTCGCAGATAAAGGGTATTACGGTCCAAAATTGGTTAAACAAAAAATGTGTTAATTAGTCAATCATTTCATTAAAAAATCAAATAATGTTTCCTTTCAAAGCTCATTCAAAGCTCAGGCACTTCATGGCCTTTCCCCCATAATGACAAGATGCTAAATCAGGACAAATCATAACGGAACCTTTGTGCTTTTTTACGAAAGGCAACAGATGTTTATTTAAGCACTCTTGGACATAAATTTACTGGTTGATGGTCCCGATCGCGATGAAAATCCCACACGAATAGATAGCCTGCCAATCGAGATATTTCTTTGCGAATTTCGACTGTTTTATGGTCTTGCAAATCTCTGCCATCTTTCCTCTTCCGGTTGCCGTATAGTACTCCTGTCCAAGAATCTGTTTAAAGTCTGCCTTGACGTAGGTTTCATCATCCTGGACTACGCAATCGAATTTCGTGAACATCTCTATGTACAGTTTCCGCGATCATTTTCTGGCTGACATGTTTTGCTTGTCGTCACGATATGGAGTCATTACTTTCTTGTAGGTCGCCAGACTAGCTCGTTTCTTAGCTCGATTCACGGTTGTAGATGATACTTTCAGCTTGCTTCAGGAGTTTGGGATTCCGCTTGAAACAACTGATAACTCGTTTCGTCTTTTTAGTGGTCTCCTGGTTCTGACTTCCACACGTTCCAGTTGACTTCCAGTCTTTCTGACTGTCGTCAAACATTCTCCAAACACTTTTAATGCATTGGTGACAGTTGATTTGGCCATATTCCACAATTTCGCCGAACAATAACTTGGCGCCGGAGCATATTTTCTAGATGATTCTTCTCTTGTGTCGAGGTCATTTCCGCCAATGAAAGGCAAATGTCAAAACCGAACAATATGTATGATACTACACAAAAACATCTTTAAAATGAGAGGTGTACATAATTTTTTGATGCACTATGAAAAATAATGCATCTACTTGAAGTTGACCAACTTTGGACAGTAACACCCTGTAACTCCAATATATAGATCTGGCTGTGACTCTAATCAAATATCCATAACGATGGTGGGAACCACTTCGGACCGCACTGCATTTAGAGGTGCACCCGACGGTGCATGGGTCACTCTCTCTCTCTTTCTCTCTCGCTCTCTCTGCTTCTGATAAGCGTCCTGCAGCAGGTCGCCACGGCACACAGAAATCGGTACGGTACGCCGCCGTTTAATTGGTATTCCTTTCGATCGACGGCGGCTTCACTATGGCTTCGCTTCGTTGAGACCGCCGGGAGTCCGGTGCTGGTGGTGACTGCCCCCCTCCCCCCCAGGGGGCCAAGCGATGACCATGCGCCCATACACACAACGTATGATTAATTTTCACCCGCCGCCGGCCGGTTCGGCCAGCGGCGGCGGCGGTGGCGGCAACCCGTGAGGCGTCTCTCTCACCCATTCTTAACCGGTCCTCTCTTAGCACCTCCAACCATCTCCCCCACCCGGGGCCTCGGGGAACCCACTGGGTAATCGCTGACCCGAAAGTCCGCCGCCGCCAGAAAAAAAAAAAACGGTAAGACGTTTCTATTGATCCACGGGGCGGCGGCGGTGAGGTGGTCGGTGGTGGCCGATCGGTCGGCGAAGAATGCGCGTCTCGAGTGGCGTCGATGGGACACGCCACCTGTGTGTGCTGCCGCTGCGCTGCGTACGATCGTCTGGCTCCCCGATCCCCAAGGCTCCTTTCCGTCCGCTGCCCGGCTATTTGTTCTGCGACCGGCCTGGCCTCGGGCATACGGTAGGAGGGCTGTGGTGGGAGAGGGGCTCCGCTCCAAACAGGTGATAATGAAATTACCACACAAGCCTGCACACGGCCTGCTCCGTGCACGCACACATACACTGAGACGAGGCATAGCCGGGGCCGGATGCAGACGGAACGAATACGGATCGATTTCGAGTCCCGAGTCGCGGGGATGGCGCAGTGTTCGATATTCGGGGCGTCGGTCGGTCACACGATCCCGACCTACACATACACAGCCACAGCCACACACACGCAGGAGCGCGCGCATAATGCTCATCAAACATCCCTTCCGGGCGGGACTTGCGCTTGGGGAGTCCAGTCCGCTGGTGGGTAGAAATTCCTGAAATATCTATGAAAATGGAATGGTCATCTTTCATAAACACACCAAGGCGACGGACACCACGCTGGACACACACATACACACTCATTTCGGGGGGAGTTTCTCACACGGCTCATGCAGGGGACCTCTACAACTTACTCACTTATTTGCTTATTAGTGTAACAGTGCGAGGCTCAGGCTCTGGGTGGTAGACCCGGACCGGACCGGGAGGTGGCAGGTGGGTGGGAGAACAAAAAAAAGTCTCGAAGAACTCGAAGGTGTCCGCCAACCCCTGCGGCCGCCCCACCGAGCGGACCGGTTTTATAGCCCCTTTCAAAGCCACATTCGGCTTTTCCTATGTTCGGGGAGGGGTTGGCTCCTGGGGGCGGTGGCAGCGGAGCAGGCTACTGGCCTCGGACTAGAACCACCAACACACGGGCACGGGCGGCCACCGGTGCATTCACTCGGTTCCTGTAATCGAACCTGCCAACTCGAACCCCCCAACGGGCGACGATAGGTCACACCACTTAACCCTACTGCGCAGCGACTCCGAGAGACCCCGCCCCCCGCCGGAGGTCCCCCCAAAAACGACACCCTCTCCCGTCGGCTTAAGCAGACAAATTATGAAGTTCTAGTCCTCTTCGCGCGCCATAAAAGAAAACGGTCGATTCCATCCCATCCTTTGTCAGGTTGTTAACGCGCCCAGCCAGGGGGGCCAGCCATTCATTCTTCCCCCGGGACGCTCCGATTGTTTTCCTCGACCCATCCTCGACATTGTAGGAGTCCGAAGTCCGGGGCCCCGATACCGGGTCCGGAGTCACAAATTAACAGTGCAATTATCGATCGTGCCATCCTTCGATCGACAGATTTGTCGTAATCATCGGCTCATTTTCCGAAGGGGGCGGCCCCCCCTCTTCTTTGGGGAAGCAGGGAAGCGGGTGGAGTGTGAAAATTCACAGCCAATAAATGATTGATGAGGTGCTGCTTTGGGCCCCCAAATCGAAGCCGGAGCCACGGACAGTGTCTTCCTCGTGCGGGACCGGCGAGAAATCATCGCCGGAAATGCGTGTGGGAAAATGGGTCTCTGCTTTGGGCATGAAAAATGGCATCCAAAACAAAACACCGAAAACACGCCGCTCTCCCATTATTGTGGCCACGCTTGGTCCGGCGTTTTTCGATCGTTAATTCCGGATGACAAATAACCCACAGCACACGCTCGATGATCCTTAGCTCGTTAGCGGGGCCTCTCCTTCCGACCAAGGTGCGGACCACCTCAAGTGTGTGCGGCTTAGGGGCTGATCAAGTTCCTCCAACCAACCCAGGACCTCCAACCCTCCGGAAGGACACAGCTTTTCATCACGTCCAACAAAACCGTCCCTAATCCCCGGGCCCGCTGGCCGTGTTCAATTAGTCCTGCGGCAGGATTAGACCCGGCGAGGGCAACCGCGAAGCCCGGAGGTCGAAGAGAAGCAAAAATCCGAGAGTTTTGTTGACAACCTTTCTTTTGTTGTCCCCATCGGTGGTGTCTTAGGTGGCCTGGGGCCCGCCATCCTTCTCACCATTTGCATGTCGTCGTCGCCAGCAAAAACCCATTATAGGCAAATAAAGAAGGCAACCGGCAACCCCCGGTGGGGGGCCTGCTGGATGTGAGACACACAAAAGGAAGCGAAATCGTCGTTAATCGCCGCTCGCTGTGGTGTCCTTTTTTTTCCTGAACCCAAGCGCCCATTCATAAGCGGCCGACGGTCGGCCATTCGCCGGATCGTAATAAAAGGATTGCTTTGCCCGCTGTGTGAACCCTCCGATTCTTGTGCTCTGTTGTGAATGCATCGGTGAAAAGGAGCCAGCCCTTGGACCTCTGGAAGGTCCAAAAGGCCCTAATAAAATGTGTCATAAGGCACGACTTAATTTTGCTCGCTCAACTCTGGCGCGGCACAATCGGCACCGCACAAAAGCCAACCATTCTGCGATGAAGGATGGCCCCGTCAGACGCGTAAGCTGGAAGCTTTGGCCCCGGGTCCGTGGCAAATCGTTTCAGCAATCGCAGGGCCAGTTCAACGGCCCAGCAAAAGGCGGCTTTCTTGGAACCGAATGAATCAGCGGACCAATGGGAAAACCAAAGGGAGACTCACATCAATGAAGCATTTGTGCCATTTTTACGAGCACATCTCATTCATTGTCGAACAAAAAATCACGTCGCGACACTGGCCCTGGCGCGCCGGCTGACTCGCTGGCTGGCTGGCTGGCTGGCTGTGGTCAGTCGAATCTCTATTTATGATTTATGCCACCATCCGGCAGCCTTTGTCTCACCCAACCAACGCCCAACTCCCCTGGGAGGGAGTTGCTCCCAAAAGCGATTATTTACGAACCATATAAAGGCCGTGGTCCTGGTGGCGATTTGTGGGATCCCACGTTCCTGGGGCAGCATAATGGCTGTCCCTGGCGCCTGGCGCTGCCATTTCGGCCGGAAACACTGACCGTTTAGCGGCCACCCAAGAACCATAAATAAAACGGTGGCCAAACGTGCAGTTTAAAATGTCGTCTGGCTTCGATGGCCCCCAACTACCGGCAACTGTGTGTATGTCATTTCGATGTCCTTCTCGGCAGTCACCCCCGGTGGGACCCCGATGGGATAAATATATCGCTGCTCGCCCCGGTTGGTCAGGGTCAGATTCACCTCCTCCTGGCAGTGGCCGGTCGTGACGGTCGATTTGGGCGAAGGACATCGTGGTGTGAGGTCCCTCTGAAGCATAGACGTATATTTTTACATTCTATCAGTGTGGTGTGAAATATATGATCATGTAAGTTTGATAGCATAATTTTGGCACCGATCCGATGCACCGGAGAACGGACCCGCGGCTTGGCACCTCGGGTCACCACAGCACACGCCATTTCCATTTTCTTTCGATTAAAAGCCCATTGGTCGCACTAATTTGACATGGCCTTTGGCAAGAAGCCTGCGTGCCGGGAGGGGCACTCTCCAGCCCCCCGAGGCCGACCCAGCGACGGCTGCCAAGAACTTGGACCGCACCGTGCCGCGCCGATTCCCCATAAAAGAACCATAAAGTAAAACAAATTACATTCTGCCTCATAAACGGCATCAATTTCCCGGCACGCCTTCGACACCAACCGCCGCACAGACACAGCGACACGCAGGCAGGCCAAACAAATGCAATAAGAGATATGAATTATTATGTCGCACCGCCAGAAGAGAGACCCTCCGCGGACGGTGCGCTCCGAAGTCTTCTTGGGCGCGCGCGCGCGCCTTTGATTGCTTTCTTCGGGGCCGCCGCCGTCGCCGAGGTCTCCGAGGGGCCATGGCACGCAAGTGGAGATAATATTTCCGCTCCATCCTTTAATCGATTCGATGCCACGGCACGAGAGTCACGCTTTTCGCCAGCTTTGGGCTTTGCTCCGTCGCTTCGTCACTCTTGGGCGTTATTCTGAAGGCGCCAAAAAATTACGTCCCAAATTAATTGCGCCACCCCGAGAAGGATTCGGTTGAACATCAGACACTAGGCGCTTCTCCTCGCCCGAAAATGTGGGAATCCAACCAGCCCGTTTTCTATGTGGCCGCCAAGATCGGAGATCATCGCGCAGGATCATCGAGCGGTGGCGGTCGGGAAAAGGCACACCAGCGTCGCCGCGGTACTTAATTGGATAAAATCTTCACCGGCCCCACGAGGATTCCTTTTCTTTGCGTTTTTCTTCTTTTTCTCTCGCGCTCCACTCTGCACTGCTCTGCGTTTCGTTTCGTTTCGCTCGTGTAGAAGGGCGCGCGCAGACACGGCCACAACAGACGATTAATGTTGGCTTAAAGATCGCAAACGATCGATAATCTGGTGCGATCAGCGTCCCCGAACGAACAGCATCAGTGGTGGCGGCGTCAGGCGGACGCTGTGGACTGATCGTGCCAAGGGCCGGGCGAAAGGCGTAGTCCAAACGGCAACAACATTAGCAACAACTCACAAATCGGCGGAACAACATTTAACAACAAACGCCGTGCAACACGACGCCGAAAGGAAGAAGGCAGCGGGTGAGGACGAGAGAGAGAGAGAGAGAGGGCAGAGTGCAGCTTTGGCAACTTTCAAAGTAGCGGATGCGATTCTCCGTGCGATCGCGCTTTTAGATGCCTATCCGAGTCTCCGATGATAACGGAGGGTTGCGCCAGTAACTCCAACAAATTAATATATTTTTGTATTGAAAAGAAGCGTTCAGCAAGGACACTCTCTTGGATTGCATTGGACGACACCGATTTTTCGAGGCTAGAACTCTACTCACTTGATGGTGGGATCCGCTCCAGCTGGTCCACTAAACACTGCCCGATCGTAGCAAGGGATCATTCATTGTTTTCGGATTCGACTCGACTCTTCACGTCACTTTTCGTGCAACCTTGCTTCGGGCACGTGCAAAAAAAAACTGGCGAGACGAAAGAAAATGGACTGAAAAATGTGATCAATATCGACGATCGATTCCTAAACGATCACCGTTTAGGGGGCGCGCGCACGCATCCAGCCAGCTAACCCACCGATCTTCCCTGGAACCGTACCGATCCGTGATCGCGTTTAAGCGTTCCGATTTTCCGTCCCACCCTGCCACCGACCGCCGGATGATGTCTCGGAGGTTGGCCTTAGATTTTGGTCGCCCGATAGAGCCCCAGCGATCGGATCGGCTGGTGTCGGTGTCGACGCTTATTATGGAAATTGGTGCGGGGCGATGTTAGCCGCACAAGGGGCCGATAGCGATCGGTCTGGGGGTCCCTCCCAGCTGTATGTGTGTACAATAATTGTTCCCAATCGCAGCATAAATCGCAGCGTCCGCGACAGCACAGATATCATCGGGCACACGACTCCTTTCTCGATCGGGCACACAGATGTTAGGCCCCTCGGACCCCGATCTTTGGGATCCTCTCTGCAGCTACGGGTTGACCGTAAAAGGGTCCACACAATTAGGCGAACTAAAGCTTCCCGGCTTACGGCGTGGTAATTCAATCGCTTCTTTTCGATTAGCCACACTCTGGGGCCTCCGCCTCCCGGACGTTACGTCAATTTTCCGGTGCGGATCCGGTTGCCGGTGGGCGATGCTTTCTCGCGCGCCCACCGTTCAATTGGCACTTGTGGCGCTGTGGAGCCAGTGAAGACATTTCACGAGGGGTTAAGTGTTTTGCCTGACACTTGCCTGACACCGCCGACGGTGACGCTCCGAAGATGAGGGTCCCTTTCGCTGGGCTCTGTAATGGAGACCTTTGTGGAGAAGCCGTGTTGTGGGCCAACAGAAAAAGGGGTTGTGATTCGAAATGCTTACACAGGCGATTGCACACTGACGGGCAAGTGTCCATCACCGGGCCGGGTATGTAATGGAACCGCGAAGACCCGCGCCCCTTTTATTTTGTTTTATGATTTCGGTTCGGTTGCGTTTGCTGTTTGCCGTTCAACAATCCCCCCGATCGATCGCTCGGTGCTCAAATAGTGCCCTCGCCCCGCCAGCCAGCCAGCCAGCCGGCCAGCAATCCCTGAGCCTGAAAGTGGAGAGGTTCGGTTCGGTTCGGTTTGGGGTTGGCGTTACGCGCCGCGTAAGAAGGCCCCAGCAGGTTGCAGATTTGATTTCACCGCTCGCCAACCGCGCCACTCTCGCGGAGTCAAGTTACAAGCCGTTCAGCAAGCCACCGATAAATCTTTCACTTAACGCACACACGGCCACGGGCCCATTACCTACCGTACATCCCTCTCCTAATCATAATTGTACGATATCGGATTGCCGGCCGGATCGCGCGTATGGCGGAAGAGACACACGATCGATTACGACGGTGGCAACGGCAGGCGGATGGACGGACGGGGTCTCTTTTCCCGCGTTCTCAGCAACTTTCTTCAAAGTGAACGGATTTTTGCGTACCATGGACACGGCGCGAAGGCTCGAATTACTCGGTTGGTCGGTGAGGTTAGGGACGCGAAATCGGTTTGTCTCGGTCGGCGACGCAGGTGCGCGCGAGGTGCCTCCATTACCCAACGGGGTAATGTGCACCCGCGCGATCAGCGACGAGTAGGGGAGGGGAGCGACGTGTCGAACCACCACCACCACCTCTCCCGGGCGAAGATTTATTGACCAAAACTGTGTTACCGATGCAGAACATAGCGGCCAACTCTCTAGCAGCGTGCGCTTCCATCCTCGGTTAGGACCTTGGTCGATCGATCGACGCGCACCTCCCGTTCGGTTGTTGTTCGGTGGTGTTATTATGAAACATTAGCGATTTATTTTAATGTTGTTAAGCGGCAGCGGTGGCAGCGGTGGCGAACAGAGCATCGCCATTAGTAATGAAACGCGCGGTGATTGCGATTTCGAGAGGAGAGGCCCCTAGGCAGGGACTAAATAGGGCCTTCAGCGCGCGTTGTTAGCAGCATTTTTCCCCTATGCCGGTTTGGAAGTTACTCGGTCCGGCGCCATTTTCTGGATAAATGTTTGGGATCACGTAAGGCTGCCGGGAAAAACCATGTCGCACCATGAGAAAGTGTTTCATTACAACCGATCTTTTGAGGTGTAAACATGTAAAAAATATCGTATTCATTATTCACAAATAACTGAATCTAGATGCTTCGATACCGAGCAAACCGAAGGAAAAAGATGCGAAGCAAAGGAAACTTCAAGCTTTTATTAATCAAGCTGTAACATCATTTCATCGTTTTCATCATATACAAATTTTCACATATTTTGTAAATGTTCAGGCGATAAACTTTGTTTCGCTTAGATTCGTAATGTCCAAGACTTCCCTGGAGGTTAGAAGCCCCGGGTTGTTAGAAGCAGATGTAAATTTTATCCTTTGCCCATGAATGGTCCGTATGTAGATTTGAAAGTAAATTATAGTCGCTTGGTGCCAGCCCAGATTGGACTCCGATGAATATGAACCACAGTTCCTGTTTTGCATTTTGATTAGATAATTTGGGAGTTCCAGTAGATCATCCCTCATCTACAGCCAACCGGACTTGCCTTATCTCATTCCCTTATCTGTTTCTTGCTGTGTATCCTTTTGCGCATTATTTTCAGATTATCGCTATCAAGAATGCTTAACTATCAATACAGTTCTGCTTACTGCTGCCGACGATCAGTTTTAAAGACATCGTATCGAAATAAATACTGTCCCATTTGAATTAAAGGCCAATTGAAATCCCGACAGAGTAACCATCTTTCGACGGAAATGCTACTTGAAGCCCGGATTCCCATCCCGGATTGGACCGAGGTACCGGTCTTCCTTGCGCCCAGAGAGAGAGAGAGAGCCAAGTGAAAAAATGGAACCGATTTAGGCACCGATCCAGACTTCCCAGAAGAAGAAAGAACCCGTTTCCGTTGGTCGGCCGTCCGGGGACACAATTAAGGCATCTCGTCGGCCAGCGCGCATCTTCTCTCGATCCGGACGGCCGGTCTCCGGAAGACTAATGGCGCCAACAGACGCATTTAGCGCGCCTCTGAGAAACGAGGTGACATTTCGTCGGGACCTCTTTGATCATTCCCAGTTGAGCTGTGTGCTGCGGGCTGTTTGCCGATCGCCACTAGTTAGCCTCCCGCCTTCCGATTCTAGACGAATGTCTCATGCATCTCGCAGAATCGCGAAATGTCATACCGCCGACGACCGAACTACTAAGAAATAGAGCCCGCTCGGGATGCTGGGGGGAGTGTGCGCGGCCGCGAAACAAGTTCCGCGACTAATTGCTGCCACTATCCATTACATTTTTCATAGCCACCGGCCACCAGCCACTGTGGGGCTAAATGGGGCCTGTAGGCCCTCTCGATGGCTATCATGGATCTCGCCCTCTCGGCGCTATTAGCAAATGGAATCCAATGACCGGAGGCATTAGCCGATGATACGGGTCCGCCCCGGAGGCCCCAATCCCCAGTGGCCAGCTTTCCTGGAACTCCCCGAGGCCTGGAACTCAATCTACTTCCATTTTTAACCCATCTCCCGGCCGGCCTTTCTTAACTAGACAGCTTCAGTAATCGAACCCGGTTCCGCTGCCCGGCTTTGCGCGAAGGATGTTGATTAATCAAGCGCCACCGAGGGCGGCGCATCTTCTCTTCGGCCCTCTTGGCGCCCTCTTCAATTCAATTTAATTTCTTTTTCAACATAAAACAACGCGCTCCGGTTGTGCAAGAAAAGCATAATCCGATCGGTCGGGTTCCAAGGAATCCGAAACTCGCGGACATCCCGCGGAGTTCCTGAACGCGGTTTCGCGGTGCCCAAAACGCAAGAAGCGAAAGGACCGTGCACACAACCACACCCTATGTGGTCCAGATTTGTCGCCATAAATATCACAATATCCCGAGTCCATCCCTGGGCCATTGTGTTTCGGGCCGGCGTCTTATGCGTTCACCCACAACTCTCGACAGAGGATCTGTCCGAGGCAGCGCGCACTGAGCGAAATATTAAATTTACGACCCAAAATGGCATTTCCATCACTCGCGGGGTCGGCCCCGGGTCGCGTCGGGTCAGGTCGGTCGGTGCGTTGTTGTGTTGATTATATCTCTATCAGACGGAACAGCGCCATGGCCCTCGTCGGCGACTTTGGATGATTTATTCACCGTGTTCGATACCGTGCGGCACCGGATGGTGGTGCCTTTGACATGTCCTCCGGCCCAGCCAGCCAAGCCAAAGGCCCCCAACATAAGTCCCCCGCCGGTTGGCCAACGGGAGGGACTTATGATGCGCGCGAGATGAACTGGATTGGATTACTTTTGGTTTCGTTCGGCCGAGGTTCGATCGATTGTCTCCGAAAAAAGGGGCCGAAATGGCGATGTTGTGGCGATGGGGGGAGACAAATAAATTAAAGCCATGTTCGTTCGGGGCGATCCCCGGGGCCGATTCAAAAACCTATGAATTCATAAATTATACTCCGCCGGGTGGTGCGTTATGCTGTCCCAGACAGATGAAGATTGTTTGAGAAACAAACGCGGCCCAGAAAGCCCAGGTCAAGGGGAATGGGAATGTATAGGCCTCGGAGGGAAGGGTTCGGCTTCGATTCGAGGGATTAGAGGGCGGCCCCACCAGTGTGGGCGAGTGGCACTCGGCGGTGCGGACCTATCTAATCGGGGTTTTTATGAGATCGATACCTAAAACTGCATTCAAATTGCACCATTTCAAGCGTGAGAGCACTCATTCGGGTCTTCAAGCGCACATCAATTCGAGGTGCTGGCGGTCCGCCATGGGAATGGGGCGGACTCACCCCAATTCTTGATGCTCTTAATGTCGGATTTGGTCAAGTGATTCGGTTCGTAACGCCTTCGATCGCACACCTCGGAGGATGATCCGGATTCGGGCGTCGGGTTTCCCACGGTTTTTTGGACTTCGGACCCCACGCGGTCTTATGCTTGGGCATTCCACCCACAACACGGGTGGCCACCCGCGGCCGGTTCGTTGGCCGCACGACGCCCTCTAAGGAGCTCTAGGAGGTCTAGGTTACTTGAGGCGACATTTTGGCGCCAGCCAAATGTCCACTTACGCGCACCACACCAACCACACACGAAATGGCGCGAATAATGAGGGCCGTGGCTTGAAGGACGTACGCCGCGGACCGCGTGGTGTGGCCCATTAGAGAGGTGCGACACAATTACACGCGCCACTATCAATAGAACGCCATTTAATTGCACTTTCCGCACCCCGGCGACGACGACGGCCGGCCTGGCATGCCTCGCGCACTGCAAATGCAATCGATCAGCGGACTAAATGGCGTGGCCTGGTGGTGCGGCCAGATTGCGGGAGGCTGGTCGCGGGAGTAATTTTGCACAATTAATAATAACTACTCACGCCGGAGCGGCCGCTGCTGCTGCTGGTGATGGGTGGCTTGTGCTGACACTTGTTTTAATTCTCCTTTTTTTTCTTCTGCTCTCGGAGACTGACATCGTGAAACGCACCGCAGGCTACGCAGGCTGGACGACGCGACGGCAGGCTGGTGAAGAATGCGTCCCTCTGTCAGTCTGGTCGTTCTGGTCATCGGGGCTAATAAATCATGTTTTTGCCCACCGCTCAGCTCGGATCAGCTGGGCTGGTGGTTGATTATTCTGCTCAAGTGCAGCTCAAGTGCTAACGGTCGGTCGGGCGAATAACTAGAGAAGATCTCTGGAAAGCTCATCTTTGGTTATATTTGTCCCATTTTCATACATTTATTTTCACGGTAATGGCAGTAGTTTATCAGGTTCCAGGGATTTCGATGCATCATAGCAGCGCAATCCATACGCTCAGGATCGAAAGGGACCGTTTTTGCTGTCTGACCTTGCCGTCTATAACTGTCAGAAGTCTACTCTTATGTATTAGATTCGAGGGTCTGTAGCCACACGAAAGGAAGTTTAGGTTATACGATCAGGGGATCAAACAATTTCCAATTTAAGCAGTGATGTTTTAGCAATTACGTTCCAAAGAAGCTCCAAATTGTCCGAATCCTATGCACTGGTTATTGTTTTTGCAGTGCTGTTCACTCAAATTATGGTTTTTTCGAAGACTTGAGCTAAACGTTTTGTTTGTATGATTATTTTTGAATTTCTCATAAGTAATTCATTCATATCTTTCTGCATTCATCTTCGTATAAGCTCTGAGAGTAAAAAATTTAAACGAAATGTTGAGATTTTATGGACAAAAACATTGATGTTCTTTAACAACTTCTTCGGATATGTGTTTATTTTTATCGGAAAATAGTACTGTAGCCAATCATTTTTTTTAATATCTTGGTTGTCTTTATATTCGATTAATAGAACGTCTCGTATTATATGTTTGTATTATAATTTAATTTTAATTTAATTTAAATTAAATTAAATTAATGTTATTAATAATGTTATTTGTATTTTGTTGCCAGTTAAGATTATATTGTAAGTCTTTTACAAGGAGGTCCATTTAAAAGTAATGATTTCATTTTGGATATAAAAATAAAACGACTAAATATTTAATCGATTAATCGATGCTTCACCATTTTTGGTTGATTCATCAGGTTGGTTTATAAAATACAATTTGAGTTAAAGAAAATTGGGAAGTATGAAAAACTTATTTCCATTTTTTCTAAGGAGCCACCGAAACCGTCGATTGTGTCCGCTACCGAGAAAAGGTTGGCTGATTGGTTCTTCGGCGAAATTGAATATGAGTATTCATTTTATGGGCTTTTATAGGCTAGGCTTGAAAAGAGGTATTTTCTACCATAAACATTAAAGTGCGAGCCTATTCGCCTTCTTTGGTTCTGTAACCTACCTATTGGGACGATCGGCGACAGACGTGTCGAAACGATTTCGCTTCACTAAAATACCAACCGCTCAGCTGCACTTTTCCCATCGAAAGAAAGCGGCCGTCACGTCGGTAAGGAAATTTTGTGCCAATTTGGGACACCTAGCCCACGATGGACCCGCGCTTGCCTTCAAACAATAAAAAACCCGCTAATGATCGCCCCATCGCAGGCCTCAAACCGAATGAGCCCCATAAAACGTTTGCAATCAGCACCACAACGGGGGTTCCGGGGTCCCACGCTAATCGCTTAATTTTCGGTTCGCTCCAAACCAAAAACTGCAGCTGCAGCAGACTGCACTGCGAAAGTGGCGCAAGCTTTCTTTCTTGGTGCCATTCGGACACTCGCCGTTCAATTCAATAAATTCACCCGTGAGCATCTTTATTATCCGGCGCCGACGCCGGTGCGCCAAGGATAAGGCGGCGGAGCGATATCGGATACACCGAATCGATGGGCCAGTCATTGTAATGACTTTATAACCATCAGCGCCGCCACATTAATAAAGCTCCCGACCAAAAATGGCCGTTGACAAAACCACAATCCGCTTGGGCGTCTCGGTGAGCCCACGGGGGGCGCTCGCCTTGATTTTTCCATTAACTGCAAATCGATTTGCGGACATCAATTTCCAACCCAAACACATACACAGGGCCAGGCACAGGCAGTGGCAGTGGGTATCGCGTATCACGTAGACGGGGTCCGTATCGTAATCGAGCGTTTTAGTCACCGCGCGGTCCGCGTGCGCGAGTTGCGCGGCAAAGGCGACGTCGATTAGCTGCAATTAAAGTGGCTCCTCGATGCCCCGACGACGCCTCTTGATGACGGTGGCGTCTCGCCGAACGCCGTGAGTGCGTGCGTGTTTGTGGTTTGTTTTTTCTCCGTTTTTTGTGCCAAATGACGGGGAATTACCCGCGGCCGGGTGCCAATCACCCCCGGGTAGGCCGGGCAGCCGGGCGACGAAGCTTTCAAGCACCATCCGGGAGAGCACCCGCGAGGCTCTCCGCGCCGCGGCAGGACTGTGGCGCGATTGTGCATTGCGTAAACAATTGCGCAAAATCGCGGTCGGTCGGTTGGAAACGCACCGGCGGCCGGGCCGCGACAAGTGATCGCGTCCGGGGCGGTTCGGTCGGTCAGTCGGTGAATGAATCGTTGATGGGATCCGGGATCCGTTAGATAATTTATCTGCGGTTTGTTTTAGGGTTAGATCGGATTTTTTACGCTTTCGCTGCCATCTTCTAATGTGTGGGGCGCTGTGTTGACACGCAGCGACCACCACTCGTTGTTGTTGGGTTTAATGTTTCCCCGGCGCGGCAACTTAGTGATCGGAGACACGTGAAGTAAACAGTCCTGTGATCGGGGGGGATTTGTGACATAACGTTCAGCATCAGCATTGCATCAGAACTAGTAAGAACTCTTTCGTAGCTTCGATGGCGACCACGTGTTTGGCGGGTGCTTTCCCAGGAATGTGGGCCCAGGACAATTTGAACATTTCCTTCGTTTTTTCGGATAAAATCAATTCAATTCAATCAATTTAACTTATGAAACAGCATTGTCAAGCGTACAGCGTACAGAATTGTCAGCGTTTTAAAATATTGCTCAACATTCAACTTTTTGGGGAAATTTATAAACCATTTGTTTCATTCGTTTTGTTAAACCAGGTGCCGTTGTTGAAAACGTCGGATTAATGTTTTAAATGTGACTAGCAAGGTTATATAAATTCCTCCGCTCTCAATATGAACCTTTAATTGAACCTTTTGCCACAATTAACCAAGATAATTACTACTCAAAATATTTGAAAAGTTATACTGAAAGCCGGACAATTTTAATTTAAGATCCCTGTATTACCTTCCATTTTTGGATCTGATCTTGAAAAGGATATGCGGCCATAATGCTTGAGACGCAAGAGACCTTAATTTCTTTGTCCGATCTAGTAATGGCCAATAATCTAACCTGGGGTCCCTTTTGTTCGCAGAAATCTTTACCCTGGAGGCAGTACCCCCCACGGAGCCTTGCTTTCCCCTGTGCGGGGCCGCCACAACGATCTACTCCAAAGAGACGAAGAAGTACATCTGCCTAGACACGAACGGTCGGCCCAAAGCCCGGGTAAGTCACGAACTTTTCGTCGAGGCCATTTGCTGAGGACACCAATTTACCTTACCATCTCTCTCTCTCTCTCTCTCTCTCTCTCTCCCGCTTCCTGATAGCGCGTCAAAGCCAATATGCCGAAAAGGTGCTTGTTTCACGAGCACATGGACGGTGGCGCCTTCCGCTTCCAGTCGGTCGCGTTTCCGGACTGGTATTTAGGTTTCCACAAAAACGGTAAACCCATTGCCGCGGGAACCCCGGGCGGCCAGGCGAAGGTGGTCAGTGGCGGCCGCGCTGGTGGTCGCGAGCGGCGACGACAGATCAACGAGAAGTGCTTCAACTTTGAGCGCTCCAACGCCACCTCGCTGCTGATGGACGCGACGAAGGCGCAGCCGCCACCACCGACAGCGGCACCGCCACCACCACCACCACCATCGCAGCGTAAGGAAGCGGGACACCGGCAGCAGCAGAAACAGAAAACCCTGCGCCACCAGCAGCGCCAGCAGCTGCTGATGGTGGCACCGGACGATGTCCTCCTCAACGGGAACTCTCTAATCACGGAAGCGGGCTACACGGTGAATGGGGTGGCGCACTACGGCAACCCGTCACCTCCGCCACCGCCGCACCCGCACCGACACAAACACGGTGGAGGGGGCGCCCTGCGGAAGGGCCCGAAAGCCTCGCGCCACTCGCCGCCGCCGCCGCCACCGCCACCCGAACAACAACACCCGAATCTCGATTCCGCCGCCAGCTCACCGAGCACGACCTACGACGATGGTGGGGGTGGTGGTGGTGGTGGTGGTGGCGGTGGGTCACTCAGCGGGAAGGGGGGCAGCGGACGCCGGCGGAGCCACCCGAACCTCCACTTCACCGACCATCCCCTACTCGGCGATATCCTGGCGGGCCCGACCGTCTTCACGAGGCCACCGCCATTAAAGTCATCTCAATCGGTCCACTTCCGGCGCGTAGCAGGAGGAGCAGAATATCGGCCACCCGTGCCACCCGTGCCACCAGCTGCCACCAGCCACGAGCTTCTGGTCGGTCGCACCGGCAACGGAAGTGGCAAGAAAAAGGCTTCCAGCAGCAGCAGCAGCAGCAGCAGCAATAGCGGAGCCGTCGCCGCCGCCGCCGGAAGCCGCCATGTGTCGAAGTTTAAGGGAGAGAAGAAAATGTTAGGCTAGCAGCAGCTCCTCGTCCTCCTGCAGGCAGTAGTAGCGGGCCGTTTTCTTGTTTGTAATATTATTACCCATCACTACTACTTTTGAGAGCATGTGTGTGATGTTGTGCGCGAGAAATGTTTGTATTATTTTATTCGGGAGTTTTTTTTTATTATTTCGACTTGGGTTGACTTCCGGCGGAAGTCGCCGGAGTGAGTGTGCGCGTGTAAAACAGATAAAAACACAGAAGCGGCTAGGCTAGGGTTATTATATTATTATTATATATTAATATATTATTATACTTGTATTACTCTATTGATTAATATTCACACACAAAAGTATTCGTAAGTGCGCGGCGAACGTAACGCAGCATAATAGCAGCAGCAGCAGCAGCAGCGTTCAAACTCTAACGTTAGTTGTGCCGTTTATTCTCCCGGGTCTTAAGCCGCGGGCGTTTCTTCGTCTCTTAGGTCTTTCCGTATGTATGTGTTTGTGCATGTGTGTGTATGGGTGTGTAAATGTGTAGCGTTTAGGGTCTGTTTTAGTTTTTGTTTGTGTATGTGTATGTAGAAACGAAGCATGAGCAATAGAGTGTGGGCCAGCGAGAACAGCGACCACCAGCAGCAGCAGCAGCAACAGAGAGGCGAAGCAAGTTAACCAAATAAATAGAAAGTGGACCTAGACGGGACCGAAAACAAATAGACAAGCAAAACAAGTAAAAGCACGCACACAGACCCACAGTAACCGAACAACACAAGTGACAAACGGAAAGCGAGAAGCAGCAACGCAGCAGCGCAAAGAAGGAACTAGGCGCTGGGGTTTCGCGTGCGCTGCAGTTGCATCGATGCATCGGGGTTTTGCTCGAGTCATCAGGCTCAGGCGCCGTGTGATGTGCTGTGTGGGGCCAAGTGGGGCCTTGCGCTTTCCTCTCTTCATAACGCCTCTCTATTTATGTAGTTTATGTATCGATAATATGATTTCTTCGCACCCTTGGTATCCGCAAAACGAGCGCTGAAGCGAATCAGAAGCAAATCGTAGTTTTTCTTTTCTTATTGAATGATTCCGATTTGGTGGCTTTGGAGTGAACGAACGAAGAACGGCGCGGGTTTCCTTTGCTTCGGGGGTCGGGAGGACTAGAAGGCTAGCTAGCTAGAGGGGTTACTTCTGAGGCTCTGTACGTTTAGTTCGAAACCTAGTAATACGATGTGCCATGAGAGACAGTGCAGGACGGATGATTGGGGCAGCGAGCAGCGGGAACGAGAGAGACAGAGAGAGAGGGCTAATAGCTAACAATGGACATATATAGCCACAAGCAGGGTACTGATAGAACAAAAATGGAACCCACAACCATAGGTGACGCACAACACGAACAGAATAGGCAATAGAAACCAATAGAAGGAGAAAGTACGGCGATAACCATGCAAAAGTAGCAAGTGAAACAAGTAGATAGAAGCACAGCACATAACCGAACAAGTAGAGCTTTTGATCGAGTAGAGCGACAACCGGAAACGAGCCGCACCGACCAGGGTACGGGGACACAACAAACAAAACACATAAAACAAAACAAAGCAAACACATAAAACGGATAAAAGGAGTAGCGGAGCGGAGAACAAACAAGTAAATTGTGCCTTTTCTTGGTCCTTCCCACACGAGCCTTCAATAAGCAGCGTATGATGTGCATGCTTGCCACCTTCAAGATGTTTCAAAACCACGAAACTCAAACAAAACATACACAACACGAAACCGCAGCAGCACCAAATCGAACAAAACACCATAATTGTTATGAGACAATAGTAAAAGAAAATGGAACAAATCACAGCGCTTAAAACTGCAGCCTCAAGCTTCGACGAGCGGCATCCGGCCGGCCGCCGCCATTTTTACCGCGAGCCGAGCCGAGCCGAGGGAGTGCAAGCACGTGGCGTGTGCGCGTCCGTTGCGTATTTATCTGTCGACGTCTAGGGTTTGGCAAGCATATTGGTATTTGCAGATGAGGATGATGATGGCGGCGATGTCTAGAATGTATCAGTATTACCAGTAACACTAGAAAAGCAAACAAGAAGTAATCGAAAACACCGGATAAAATCAAACGCACCAACCAAACCGCAGGCATGTTTTGCGCAGGGATATCCTTCTTCCGGAAAACCGCATTCCAGTTCACCGCAGCCCCAGTTATTGATGCATGCAAAACCACAACTAGACACAGCAGCAGCGAGCTGCCCCAAGTTCGAATAAACAATAGAATGCGTGTGTGTGTCTGTGTGAGTGCCTCTAGTTCACGCGAATAACTACTATTTGGTATTGCGGTAGGCAAATGAGTATGTCGTAGGCATTATTGTGGCTAATGTGTCTGTGGTGTGTAGCGTAGCGATAGCAGTGAGAATGTATTTGGCGGCGAGTAGACAAACAGAAAGGAGCACACCCGCATAAGCAAACTTGAATGGAATGGCGCATTGAGCAGATAAGTAGCGTGCGCGCGCATATTAGATAAGTAACGGTAGCGTTTTGCATACAAAAAATAAACACAAAATCACACATACACTCTGTCCTTTCGTAGAACTTGGTGGTCAAAATTAACCTAATCGAACGGAGAATAATGGCAAACAGTATGAAGCATTGAAAAATCGGAAACCAATCTCACAAAGAGAGAGCGAGAGAGAGAGAGCACGACGTAAAGCTGAAAATTAGTAGAACCTTACCTTGCCTATACTCTATACCCACACCTTACACTATACACCGTATAGCTACCCACCCACCAAATAAAACTAAACAAAAACCACACGAAACACAAAAATCACGCACACAATATCTTTTCGTGCGCACATAAACAAACTCCCGATGATAACGATGATCAAAGCTCGTAATGATTAAACAAAGCATTAACGCAAACGGGGAACCGAAAACACCGCCTGGAAAATGCAAGAAACCAATCTCGTAAACCTAACACGTAAATCCTAAACACACAGAGCGCGCGAGCAGCAGACAAAACACACAAAACAATGCAAAAACAATGCACAACACAGAATATAGAACGAATCTCGAAAGTAATCAATAACTAACAAACGCAGAACCCAACACCACCACCTGGACTGGAAACAACTACAGGACTAGGGGAAAATAGGGGGGGAAAAAAGTAAACAAAACGAAGGAACCTGTTGAGGGTTGAGCCCACCAAAAAACAAAAACAAACAAAACAAAACACAAGAATGCTAATATTGTCAAAGGATGACGCAGTCGCAGAAAAGACGAGTCGAGTGAGTGCAAAAATATGGATGAAATGAAGAATCGCTTTGCGCTCTATTCTCTTCAACAAATGAAACAATAAAAAGCCAACGTTAATGAACATTCCAAATCAAAACGAGGTTTTGTGTGTGTGGGTGTGTCTGTACTCTTTTCTTTATCATTATGTTAGATTCTTCTCTCTCAATGCTTTGGTCCTATGGCCGGTTTTTGGTATTGGCTTAGCTTTTCTATTGCGCTTTTCCGTTTCCGTTAGGGCTTTTCACCCGGTTGGGTCTTTTGGACCGAGCCAGCGCCAGCGATTGAAACTAATTGGAATGTGGTTTGATTTGGTGTACCAAATAGCTAATAATAACTGCGCGGCAGAAAGGAATCGATTCGGTTAAGCAGCTGTATAAAGAGAACACACTAAGTTTAGCAGCGGTTTTTTTATTATTCTATCTCATTACGCATTATATTTAAACAAATCTGCCCGATAGAATGGACAGTGCGATACAACAGCAAAAATGGCTACAGATAGGGGTAGGAATAAAAAATACAACACGAACTATACTTAACATGCCACACTAATTGGTGCTCCGCTTAATGGTGAAACATAATAGAAACGGTGCCAATATTCGCTTTTGGGAAACGAAACAAACGCTAATCAGCCGGCACCGCGGCAGAACTCTAATGCTTGGCACGTAGAGCGGCAGTATATGAGAATTTGAACTTTCCTTTAATTAGTTTTCAAAATTTTGTTATCTCCTTTCATCAACCATTGGATTGGGCACCGCAATGCACCCACCGCGCTTTCGCCCATCGTTCACCATCACCGTGCCGCCGGTGGCCATCGGCGCTTTTCATTTGCTGCCATTCAAAGTATTCTTTAATCGCATACAAATCAAACTAAATTATTCTGTAATGGAGTTTTAACGAGAGCGTTTCTTTAATTTAACAATAAATTATCTCCCAATGGACAATAACCGATCGTTGTCAAATGCCAACTGGTGGGGCTTCGGCTTTCTGTGTTCCTGTTTTTTTTAAGCCACAATGTAAAAATGAAAGAAACTCACCCTGAACCATTTAAGTGCGCCTGTTTCTAATTTTCTTCGCCTGTGGAATTAAGATTTGTTTAAGCCATAAAAAAAACAATCCGTTGCGTGTTTCAATCGGTCATAATTTATTGCTTTCACTTTTGTTTGACACGTATACGGCGGTTGCCTATTGTCCAGCTTTTTCCGTCTAGTTATGGCTCATAAAAAACTCGATCAACACGCTCACACCTTACACCGTAAAATGGAAGTGTGGTTCAACCCATTACCCTCGGAACACGGATTGTGCGACATTGCTGTGTGTGCGCGTGTTCCCGGGAACGCCCGGGATCCATTGCAACCCCCACGTTCCCGTGCGTGTTTTTCCGTGAGTTCCCATCAATCCGTATCCCAAGTTCGCCGTGGGACGCGATGTGCTGTGTAAATCGTGTAAATATGTATACGTGTATATAGCAATACATAATATGTAGGAGGCACATTAGATGGTTACGCGTTGCGCGTATTGTACATATAAAATCTACTTCAAAAACCGATTGCGTCCAATTTCGATAAATACTGCTTCGTAGGGTTACAAACAACAAAAACAACGTTATCTTCCAAGACACTCCGATGCCATTTTGGGGAGAAGGGGGGAAAGAGAGACACAATAGTAGGGAGCTTGTTGCACTGTCCCGTTATTCGATTGCCCTAAAGACCGCACCACCACCACCGCTCGCCGCTAGAGCTCCGTCTGGGGCGGTCTTATGCTGGTGTGCACCAGGAGTGTGGCCAGCTCGAGCTCCTCACTGTACTTGTTGCGCAACGGTACACTCCGGTAGCCGGTCCGGATGGCGCCGAGCGGAAAGACGGCCTGGCCGATAAAGATCGGCTCCCCGAACATGTCCTCGTCCTGCACTTCGAAGCGTATCATCGCAAAGTGTGGGTTCGCTATGCGAAACTCGCAGATCTCGTTCCAGATGGGATTCAACCCGTTGTCCGCTGTGAGTTGGGTTGGGAACCAATAAGAGATATGAGATAAACGCCCGCAAAACGCACGAGGTTAAGACACTTACCTATGGCCCGTGTACGGTGCTTCATGCCACCGTCAAAGGACGCACCCAGTACTTCCACTTCCACCAGCGGACTCGTGATGTTACGGCTCACTTTGCACAAATTGCGCCCTCCGATGATGCGCACGTTCACGATCACCTCACCGACCCCGACCAGCGTGTTCGGGTCCGACGGATCGAACTCGTCGCGGAACATAAAATCTGGCTTGAGCAGAAAACCACATCCCCCGTTGTCGCGAAATTTGGCCTGATTCAACTGCATCGGCTTGTCCGGGGTCTGGAAGTTGAGGGCAATCATTTGCGAACCACAGTTCCACAAGGCCGTCGGGTGGTAGTTGGACGAGTCCAACCGTTGCCCCTTCGGGTACACCCTGCTCAGGTGGTGCCGATGGTACCGCACGAACAGCCCGCGGGTTTCCGGCTGCAGAAAATATTTTTCCGCCTTCGTCTCCGGAAAGCTGGACATCTCGTAAAACACCCACGAGGCGCTGTGATGCTTGAACGGGACACTACGGCAGTAGATGATGAGATCGGACATTTCTTTTGCGACCCGCGAATTGCGCTCCATCTTGCGCCGCTCGTTCTCCAGCACGCTCGCGTTCTGGGCCGCTTCCTTGATCGCGTTCATCCACTCGAACGCCAGTTCCTTCGTCTGCACACCCACCTCGAACACGTTCTGCATCGTCGGGTTCTGGATGCGCAGAATCCGCGCAATATCCGGGTGATTACTGTACGCCATCTCGACAACCGCGCCGTGCACATCGAGCGATCCTTTCTGCAGACTACCGAGCATCAGCGGCTCGTTGGCCGCTTCATCCACCAGCGTACCATCGTCGGCCGCACTTAGCTCCTGCACGTAGTTCGCCGGAAAGTAGTGTTGCCGTTTGCCACCGTAATCCCCGACCCACCAGTCGCTGCCCTTCTTCATGACGTTGCTAATGATGGCGTGTTTGCAGAACGACAGCTCGTCGTCTCGCTGCGCCTTATAATCGTAGAGTGCCTTGACCGTAACGTTCTCGCTCGTAACCGACGAGGGATCCATGTAGCCATATGCGCCGCTCTCTTCCGGCACCTAATGACAGTTCAATCAAGTTAGAAAACGTGCTTCAAAAACGCGGCCACGGAGCAGCACTTACGTCCATCGTGTTGATACGTCGGATCATTTCGCGCGGAATCGGATAGGTGAGCGTAACCTTGCGGTACAGCGGATGTTTGATGTAGAAATTGACTAAATCGACCAAGCTCTCGAACTCCATGCCACCCATCTCGTACAGGCGGCCTTCGACACGTATCCGACAGTGTTTAAACTTTCCGTGCGCGCTACAATTGCGAAGATGGAGACTCTTCAATCGATTGGCATAAGGACCAGCGGGCCAGGGTGGATTCTTACCGAAACGATATGACGAAAGCCTTTGGCCCTTTTTCACTCGGTCGCACCAAAAACGCCCCATCCTGCGGGACCTGATTGAGCACAATCTCCGACTGCTCCCGGGTGGTCGACTGATGGTACCACTCCTTCGTCTCATGCTTGTTCGGCTGGGGAACTGGTTCCTTCAGAGTAATGTAGAATTCCTACAAAAGAAAAAAACAATCAAATGTCCATTCGCTGTTGAACAACCGGATAACCGGGGGACACCTACCGCACTGCGGAGTGCATTCTGTCGGTAGTACATGATCAGACTGTACAAACTGTCAAACAGCACGTTCTCCATCAGATAGTACTTCGTGACGCCCTTGTCCTGTTTCAACTTGATTCGACAGTGGTTCGGTTTGCCCTGGCGCCAGAACGACAAACAGTAATCGCCGACAAAGGTGACACTCTCGCGCACCAGAAACGTTCCATCGCCAAGGTGTGAAAATTGCTGCAACAGTTTTTCGGCCTCCTCACGGCCACCGCTCAGCTTGCCGTGGAACCAGTTTTCACCGAAATGCAGCTCATCATTCGACACGACCGTACCGTCGCGGGTGCGGCTTCCGAAATCATTCTCTTCGCGTTCCTCGTCCCGTCCATCGTTGTCACGATCGGTTCTAAAAGGAAACACAACCGCCGTTCACCATTAAATTTGGCCTCCTCCAAATCCGGTTCGCCTCGTTCGCCACATACCGCTGACTGTCGGTGTAGAAAAGTTTGTGTTGCGTCAGCACGAAAAAGTGAGCGTTCCATCCCTTGTCGACCGGATCCTCCAGGTACAGAATGCCGTTCTTGACCGTGTTCCGGATGTCGAGTTCACCGTCGTCGGCGCCGCCACGTTGCATCAGAATGGCCGACTCTTTTCCGCCCTCATCGACCACCACCATTCCGTTCTCGGGAAGCTTTTTGTGTTTTAGAATGATCTTGCGCTTCAGCTGCTGGGGCGATGGAAGCTGCGTTTCGGTTTTATCGATCGGTTGCGTCAACAGCAGCTCACCAAACACCTCGCACATCGCTTGCGCCATGCGGCGCTGCTGCGTGAGCGAACAGTTTTGCTCGATCGACAGAATGAGCGGATAGTCCGACGTAACAAACGCGTGCTCCTTGATCGTACGGATCACGTCCAGAAACTTGATGCGCGTCGTAAACGTGTGGCCGTGAAAGATCAGCGGCATATTGTCCGGGCCATCCCAGCAGTCCAGCTCAATGCACCGGCATCCCATACGCAGTGCCCGCGCGTACGCTTCCACCGACGATTCGCTAGAAAATTGATCCCCCGTCAGGTAGGTGTTGTGCGACGACGATATCCAGTAGTGCGAGAGGGGTCGCGTCATGTCCTGATACACGGTATCGCACCGTCTGTTCCAAATTTCGTTTTGTCGCGAGAATAGAAAATCGATAAACTGCAAAAAAGAGCCGTGTCATCACTGTAGTGTGCCGCCGTAACAGATGGTGCAGCCGACAGCGAACCACTTCCGCCGATCCCCGTCGCCGACCTACCTCGTGCAGTCGCAGATAAGGCTCGCGAACGTCACGTGCCGGGTCTTGGATGTAGTCGCTGATAAATTTGGCTACCTCCTCCTCGCTGCGAGCACCGTCCGGGGCGTCACCCTCCTGTTCGTCCTGTTCTTTGGTCAGAAATTTGCGAAACTCTTGCAGTGTCACCGTTTGGCCGTCCTGGGTGTACGAAGCCAGCCGTACACCGTCAAAGTACTCGGGCAGGGTGGCCGGCGGCAGTATCAACCGTTGGTAGAGCCGCGTAAAGTCATCAAACCCGAGCTCGTTCCGCCGCCTTGTGTCCACTTCGTGGAACACATCGTTCAGCTTGGCGGTGGAAATTTTGCAATTTATCTTCGGCAGAAACGACCGAATGTCCTTCACGCTGGCCGTGCCGTTGGTTTCCATCAGATAGAACTCACGCCTCAGCCAGCGCTCGATTTGCAGCCAGTAGGGGGCCGTGACGGTATCGCTGATGAGATACTTGAGCCCCTTGAGCCACATATCAGCCTCTTTCTCGGAGAATGCTACGAAAGGAGACGAAACGTTAGAACGCAGGAGAAATTGCCGCGGCCCCAAACGTACCAACGATCGAAACGGTGCGCAATTTAAAGTCATTCCCGTGCAGCACCACGAAACACTTGCGCGGTTCGCTTTTCTTGGCCTCTTCGGGCCATTTTTCGAAATCTTTCGACTTCTTGCCTGGCCGAACCTCCTTGACCTCCCGCAGCTCCAGCGAACCCTCGTAGCTGCTGCGCCCGTTGGTCTGCACAGGGGACCATATGATCTGGAACGGAGCAAAATAAGTCAGGCTTGAGTCTGCGGAGGATCACCGCAGCGCGAAGCACTAACCTGGCGCGTTTCCCGGCGTAGCATAAGCGTTTTCTTTTCCGGCCGCTTCCGGGGATAAAACTTCTGTATCAGGGTTCCGCGTTCCAGCTGGCAGATTATTTGCTCCATTTCACCGAGTGCTGCCAGGCAGTTGCTGCCAGCAGCGCTACCACTGCTGAAGCTCATCGTGTGGTCCGGAATTCACGGCGTGGGAAGACGTAAGAACGCGAGCCGATAATCCCGCACTAGTCTGACGAATGCCCAACGTGTTCACTGAGCGGAACTGCTATCTTGGGACACATTATTTCCGCCCAACCAAGTAGACAATAAAAAAAGAAAGTTGCTCACTAATCGCGCGGAAAGGAGATCGTCGGTCGGATGTGAAATGTCAATCTAATGAAGCGATAATAAACGAGCGACAGAGACAGCGAGCGGGTGAAATGGAGCGAGAGAGCAGCGCAATGTTTACGTGCGAAATTCTGAAAGGCAGCGAACGGAAAACGGCGATAATGCCGGTTTGATAAAGATTGCAGTGCTTAGAGCCTCGGCAACGCGGTAATTCGAAGTCCTACGTGGGCATTTTTCGTATAATCGTTATTTTGTGTTGCTCTTAAAGTTGACCGTTCCTATATGCACCTTGAAATCTGTGTGCCCAGTGAGTGATGTCTCCAGAGGTGAGCTGTCAAAAACGAACACGCTGTTTGCAGGAAAAGGCGTAAAAAGATCGCGGGTAAACATGGACAACCCGGAGCAGGAATTAAACTTTCACGAGCTAGAGTTGGACGATCGTTTGCTAAAGGTTAGTACGCCCCGAACACTTTCAATCTCAATCTCACTCACTCAATCTCTTGTGTGAAATCCCCAGGATATCGCTCGTTTGGGATGGATATCTCCGACACTCGTGCAGGAAAAGGCCATACCGTTCCTGCTGGAGGGCAAAGATGTGTTGATTCGTGCACGCACCGGCTCCGGGAAGACGGCCGCTTTTGCCATCCCGATCATACAGAGCATCCTTAGCCGGAAGGGTGAATCGGCCAACCGTGAGACGTCGGTGCTCGTGATGGCACCAAGCCAGGACCTGTGCCACCAGATCACTAAAGTTTTCGCTGAGCTAACGTCCTCGTGCGGCGCTTTGGTACGCGTGGTCGATCTTTCGTCGAAGGAAGATCGTGCCACACACCGGCACCTGTTGTCCGAACGACCCGATATTATCGTCTCAACACCGGCGAAATTACGCACCGTGCTAACCGACGGAACGCTGAACGTTCGTGAAAGCCTGCGCTGTGTTACGATCGACGAGGCCGACCTTATGTTCTCCTTCGGATTTGAGAAGGATCTTCGGGAAGTATTGACACATTTTCCCCCAGTGCATCAGTCGGTGCTGTGTTCGGCCACACTGGAGGAAGATGTGGAGTCACTCAAGAAGTTGATTCTTCACAATCCGGTCGTGCTGAAGCTGGAAGAACCGGATCTGGTAATAGGAAGCCAGTTAACGCACTATCAGGTTGAAGTGGAAGAAGTGGACAAAGCAGTGGTTCTGTACACGCTCCTCAAACTGAAGCTAATTCAGGGCAAGTGCATCATCTTCGTTAAATCTGTCGAGCGGTGCTACAGGTAAGTTACCCTTTCTTGTCATATTCAGCACCACTTTATGATGAACGTCTAATGGACCCTTATGGAGGTGGCATTGATCGACGTTCTTCGGACCGTCCTTCTTTGGCCACCGAGTGACACTTGGACTAATCTTCTCTCTGATTTCTACTTTAACTTCATCTTAGTGCTTTTAACTGTCCATTGTCTGGACTAATTTGTTACTTTCTGCTTGTTCGTGTTCCAGATTGAAACTATTTTTGGAACAGTTCAACATTCGCTCATGCATTCTGAATTCCGAGCTACCGATCAAAATCCGCTGCCATGCAGTCAGTCAGTTCAATCAGGTATACTCAGCGGCGCGCAAAATCTATCACGTTTCTTCTGTAAGCCAACAAATGATATCTTTCGCACAGGGAATTTACGACACGATCATTGCCTCGGACGAGCTGATGACCGATAACCCGGAGCGGGTCAGCAAGAAGAAAGCGAAAAAGGTGTCCACCAAAAAGCTTCTGCAACAGAGCTCCGAAGCGGAATCGAGTGTTTCGCGTGGCATCGACTTCCAGTGCGTGTCGTGCGTGATAAACTTTGACTTTCCGAGCGACATCAACTCGTACATCCATCGGGCAGGGCGTACGGCGCGAGGTAAGAATAATGGCAGTGTGCTGTCTTTGGTGGCCAACGATGAGGTGGAGCGCAAACGAGAGGTAGAAGAATTCCTGCAAGGACTGGCGGCCGACGAAGGATTCACAATGAAGTAAGCGTTATTTCGGGAAAAGATACAGTTCTCCGTACTAATATGGGGAATTGGTTATTGGCAGGGATTTCCAGTTTAACTTCAACGAGGTAGAAGCTTTCAGGTACCGCGCAAAGGATGCCTGGAGAGCCATCACAAAGTTTTCGATCCGAGAGGCCCGCATCAAAGAGCTGAAGGCAGAAATGTTCAACTCGGAAAAGTTGAAGGTAAGACGGCTGCAAGGTAATTTAGAAAATTACTGATTTCGCTTTTGGTTGTGTTAAGTCTTTCTTTGAGGAAAATCCACGGGACCTGCAAACGCTACGGCACGATCGATCCCTGCACACAGTGCGCGTACAAGAACACCTGGGAGACGTGCCGGATTATCTCGTTCCGCCGTCACTACGATCAATCGTAGCGTTTACCAACACCCGGCGCAACAAGAAATCATCAACCGATTGGCGAACCGCCCGATTCCAGCGGAAACGAGCCTCGAAAGCGGAAAATCCGTTACTGATGGACGGCATGGACTACGGGAAGAAGCGGAGAGTGTAAACACCGCAATCAAAGCGCACCAATATAATGTTACTATCATTTTGGTTTATTAAATAAATCTGCTTGCTATCGCGAGTAGCTTTGTGTAGTCTGCGCCTTTCGCTTGTGTCTTTTCCCGCAGAATCGTTCGCAGCATGGTCGGAATGGGCACGTGTATGCGCGTTCCGAGCGGTGTTCCGTTATCGTCGATCAGCACCAGATTGTTGCTGTCGAACTTGGGCACTTTCGGCTTCTGAAACTGGCGCAGCCCAACCAAAATGCCCTTTTTCTTCTGGCCCTTGATGGCCACCAGCACTTTGTCCCCGATGAGGCCAACGTGCCGCTTGTTGTAGACGTGTATACACTTTGGTGGCCGCCCTTCTGCCATCGCCCGTTTGCCGATATCACTGTTGTCCACGACCCGTAGTCGCGCCAGTTTGCGGATCTCACTGCATGCCGGCGTCGTGTGTATTGTCCGGGAAACGGCACGGAACGGGAACAGCTGAAGAAGGCCGTTTGTCAGCATTTTCGGTTGATTGCCGAGCAGAGGATCTTTGCGTAACCGGATAAACGAAATTCGCTGCAATGTTTTGCTCGGTTGACATGAGCACATGGAGCACAAGGTTTGTACAAGCAGACGGTGGTACCGGCAAGATGGGATAATTGCCCTACGCAGTTAAACTCGCGGAACTGCCTTAAAACGTTCTGCAATCTCTGTTAAAAGTCTCTCAGTTATAGTTGATTTTGCCCCAATGACGAACTCTACATTTTGGAAGCTACGTTTTGTAGTGTTTACCTTTTCCGCCCAGCACTGTACAGCACTTCGCTAGCAACCTTGGGCGTGTGAAGGAAGGCGTTTTGACAGCGGCGAACGCCATTTTTAAGTTTGCGGAAGCAACAAAACCTTGCCTGTGTTTTCCCAGCGAGTTTCATCGTGTTTTCCCAGGAAAACGTTTCGCGTAGGAAAAACTCAGGCACAGGAAACAATTACAAGCCGTTCCCGGAGCGGTAGTGATAGTGTTATCGAATTTGGGTCGCGCACCGAACACGCGGTACGATGTCGAAACGCCGGATCGAGGTGATGGATCCGTTCATCAAGAAACGCAGGTAAGCACCGCATTGTGGCCAGCGTGCGTGTGTGTATGCTTCCGCACGTCGTTGGTATGGCGTCAACGAACCCACGGGGGGTGCTCCAATACGGACAGATAGCCGGAAGACTAACGCCGGATCGTTCTGCTTCGCAGGGAAGAAAAGGCAGCTGCCGAGGCGGCTGCCGGTTCCGGCGCCAGCTCTTCGAAGCTGGACTCTGGCGGGGGAACGTCGTACGGATCGGGTTCGAGCGCGCTGGTGAAAGGGGCAGCCGCCGGTGGAGCCGAAGCGGGTGGAAAAAATCCTCTCAACGGAATTCCCTACACACAGAACTACTACAATCTGTACAAAAAGCGTATCACGCTGCCGGTGTTTGAATACAAGACGGATTTTATGCGGCTCCTGTCCGAGCACCAGTGCATCGTGCTGGTCGGTGAAACCGGTTCCGGCAAAACAACTCAAATACCTCAGTGGTGCGTCGAGTTTGCGCTCAAGTCGAGCACGAAAGGTGTCGCGTGTACGCAGCCCCGTCGAGTGGCCGCCATGTCGGTGGCGCAGCGAGTCTCGGAGGAGATGGACGTAATGCTGGGCCAGGAAGTGGGCTACAGTATCCGTTTCGAAGATTGTTCGTCACCCCGAACGCTCCTGAAGTACATGACGGACGGTATGCTGCTGCGGGAAGGTATGAGTGATCCGATGCTCGAGGCCTACCAGGTGATTCTGCTCGACGAGGCACACGAACGTACGTTGGCCACCGATCTGCTGATGGGTGTGCTGAAGGAGGTGATCCGGCAGCGCAAGGATTTGAAGCTGGTCGTCATGTCGGCCACCCTCGATGCCGGCAAGTTCCAGCAGTACTTTGATAACGCGCCGCTGATGAACGTTCCGGGCCGGACACACCCGGTCGAGATCTTCTACACGCCCGAACCGGAGCGCGACTATCTGGAGGCTGCCATCCGAACCGTCATTCAAATACACATGTGCGAAGACATCGAAGGGGACATTCTAATGTTTCTCACGGGCCAGGAAGAGATCGAGGAAGCGTGCAAGCGCGTAAAACGCGAGATCGACAATCTCGGGCCGGACGTGGGCGAACTGAAGTGCATACCACTCTACTCGACCCTGCCGCCGCACATGCAGCAAAAGATTTTCGAAAGCGCCCCACCGAAGCGGGCCAACGGTGCGATCGGGCGCAAGGTGGTCATCTCGACCAACATTGCCGAAACGTCGCTCACGATCGACGGGGTCGTGTTCGTGATCGATCCCGGGTTCAGCAAGCAGAAAGTATACAATCCGCGTATCCGTGTCGAGAGTTTGCTCGTTTCGCCGATCAGCAAAGCGTCGGCCCAGCAGCGGGCTGGTCGCGCCGGCCGTACGCGTCCCGGCAAGTGCTTCCGGCTCTACACGGAGAAGGCTTACAAAACGGAAATGCAGGACAATACGTATCCGGAAATCTTACGCTCCAATCTGGGTAATAACCGTGTTGGGGGAGCTGACCAAACCGGAAGATGATTCACATTTTTGGTTTCCCTTCTTTCAGGAACGGTGGTGCTGCAACTGAAAAAGCTCGGCATCGACGATTTGGTGCATTTCGATTTTATGGATCCACCGGCACCGGAAACGCTGATGCGAGCGCTCGAGCTGCTGAACTACCTTGCGGCGCTCGACGATGATGGCAACCTCACCGATCTCGGTGCGGTGATGGCCGAGTTTCCGCTCGATCCGCAACTGGCCAAAATGTTAATCGCCAGCTGCCAGCACAACTGCTCCAACGAGATCCTTTCCATCACTGCGATGCTTTCGGGTAGGTGGAGCGCTTCAATCCTTTCAACGGCCGCTTATGCTAATCGACCCACTGTTCCACAGTTCCCCAGTGTTTTGTGCGGCCGAATGAAATGAAAAAAGCTGCCGACGATGCAAAGATGCGGTTCGCGCACGTCGATGGTGACCATCTTACGCTGTTGAATGTATATCATGCTTTTAAACAAAGTAAGCACTGATTGGTTGGCTCGTGAAGTGAAGTTTTGAAAAACCGTTGATTTAACTAATTTTCCCGTTTTCCCGGTAGACAATGAGGACCAAAGCTGGTGCTACGATAACTTCATCAACTATCGGTCGTTAAAGTCTGCCGACAACGTGCGGCAGCAGTTGGCCCGCATTATGGACCGCTTCCAGCTGCAGCGCACCAGCACCGAGTTTACCTCCCGGGAGTACTATTTTAACATTCGCAAGGCTCTGGTGCAGGGCTTTTTCATGCAGGTTGGAGCAATGTATTCCGTTCTAGTGACAGTATATATTAACATTGTTTATTTACCATCTACCTCAATAAGGTTGCTCACTTGGAGCGCACCAAGCACTATCAAACGATAAAGGACAACCAAGTGGTACAGCTGCATCCGTCCACTTGCCTCGACCACAAACCGGAGTGGGTCATCTACAATGAGTTTGTGCTGACGACGAAGAACTACATCCGTACCGTGACGGACGTGAAGCGTAAGCATATTATGAAGAGGTAGCAAAAGGAAAATTATTTACCCCTCTTTTTCCACTTTCAGCCGAATGGTTGCTTCAGATAGCACCCCAGTACTACGATATGAACAATTTCCCGCTGTGTGAGGCCAAGCGGCAGCTGGAGCTGATAATGGCGCGATTGGACTCGAAGCAGTTCCAGCAAGGTTTTTAAGAAGCTTCGTGTGACTTTTTGCGTAGTTCTGCTTCAGCGACGGTGTGAATCCGGTTGAAGTGGAAATATTATTTCTGTTGTACTATAACGCACGGGGGTGCTGAACCTATTCCTTCGTCATTCATCTGCACCTACCGAATTGAGGACGCCGGCGGGTGGCGAGAAACGAAACATATAGCGCAATAAAGATTGTACACACTACTTCCGTTTCATCGTTTTGTTTGGTAATGAGCCGTTTTCTGTTGTCCAATCGGAACATAATGTAGCGTTTTATTTATTGTGGAATATGCTGCGCTACCCAAAACTTCCCTCGGTGGGCCACCGCATCGAATAATATTAACAAGGTGCGCCTCACCACACACAATCGGTTCCCACTTCAGAGTGCCGTTAGCATCCCTTCGTTAGTTATCCCTTCGTGACCCCGACCAGTGCGGGACGTATGCAGCGATCGTGCAGCTTGTAGCCAATCTTGCTCACGACCACCACCGTGTTTGGCTCGACGTTTTCCACCTCCTGCTGGAACAGGGCTTCGTGCAGGTTCGGGTTAAACTTTTCATTCATCGGATTAACCGCCTCCAGTCCGTGTCGCCGGAACACGCTGTTGAGCTGTGCCCGGGTCATCGTGAGGCCCTCGAAGAGATTTTTCAGATGTGGATTGCGATCAGAGACCTCCTCCTTCGGCACTGCTTCCGTCGCGTGCCCCAAAATATCGGCCACCTCCAGCAGATCCTTGCAGAACCCTTGAATGCCAAACTGTTTGGCATCTTCGATCTGTTTCGTTAACCGCCGTCGGATGTTTTCACTCTCGGCTAGCGCTCGTTTGTACTTATCCTGCAAGTGGCCAGAAGATGACGGTGAATAATGGATTCAATCCTTAGCTTCCCCGTACGTACATCCAGGGTTTTGACTTTCTCCTTCAGCTCTGTCGTCTCTTTGCGCAAATCTTCAATCTCCAGGGTCAGCTTCTTTTCGCCCTCGCTCGGTTCCTCGACACGTGCCGTGTCTTTTTCGGTACTAAAGTCCCGTGTTGTGACTGTGCGTAGTGTGTTTGCCTCCGAGAGCAGGATTGACCGGGCATGTCCTGGGAGTAACGTCGATTGCATTCTGCTTTTGGGGGGGAAAGAGCGGCAGATTAGGGTCCACTTTGCCGAGAATGTTGTTGTGCGGCACTCAAGTTACATCACCCTCCACGCGGGTTGCCGGGTGATGATGGTAAGTCTTACCTTACAGTCGCCGGAAGCCGTAGACGGTCCAGCCGCACCAGCAAGCTGAGTGCGGTTTTCGTGCGATGCATAATGTTTTAGTTAGGGAACAGAACACGAAAATGCACCGATGCACCGAATGTTTAGGATGGAACGCAAAAACGCTCTTCTGAATTTTTGTGTTTTCTTTTGACGTAATGTTTTTGACATTTCAGATTAATGCCAAACTGCTGCGCCTCTGTCAAAGCGTTTATGGGGCGAAAATCCGACCGTTAGAAAACGCTTTGTTTGCAAACAGAGGATAATTCAAGTTCTTATTTGCTGGTATAGCAACAAAATCGAAAAAACAGAAAAAAAATATTCAGAAATCAATTTATTTCTCTTCTATTTCTATTTTCTCGGACCAAAAACACGAACGTTAACACTTTATATTTTTGCTGCCACACGAAGCGTAAGCGATTTAACATTTTTACGCTAGTTTTCTCGCCTCATGTAGCTCCCAGTATGAGAAGTGTTTCATAATATATTGTACATGTTGCACACAAGCAGCAAAATTGTTTGTAACATACATTTTGTTTCGCTTTTGCTACTGATGCTTCCCTGATATCTTTTCGGCCGTGAAACCTCAATTTTCTTAGGTGCTCTTTTGATAAGTTTTTCTTTTTATAATTTTTTAAATTCATTTTTTAACAATTTCAATATTTAAAATTCGTAAAGAACGCACGAAACACATAAGATGCAACAGTTTTACACAAGTAGTAACAATAAATGGCAAGCAACAAACAAGATGCTTGAAATTCACTCAGGATCGAAAGATGTGTAATTCTTGCGTCGCAGGCTCGCAAATTGAGTTACTGATTACTTATTATATTAAAATGATTCCGTCGGTTTAAATTGCACTTGTCGCTGGAACTGTTGGCAGTGTTCAGAATATTAGAACATTTGGCACAAAGCATCAGTACTTTTTGTTTTTAATCTTCTTTAAAATAAAATGGAAAGTAAAACATATTTGTACTCTTCTTTTGCGAATCCTTTATCCCTTTTTACACCTTCGGCATGAAATTTGATATCCATCCGTCGCGGGAAACTGCTGTGTCTTGGATTCACGTCTGCTGAAGGTCAGCCAGCGCACAAAAGGTTGTCCTCGAGAAACAATAGCTCCTTGCTGAAGTATGTCAAAATATTTGGCCCCGGTTCGGGCACCACAAAGGCAGGATCTTCACATGCGAAATCTAGCACAGAGAAGGATCGTTTCTCACTCTGCCTTTAGGCTGAGACTTACCTGGTGCCGATGGAGCAAGTTTGGAGTATCACATTGATGGGGAATCTATTTGGTAACGAACTAACGGAAACGAACTAATTATTTAACATTACTTTATTTGCTATTGGTTCCTACAGTATGGCTTTTGACTTTCCTACCCAAAGTAGTTTCTAAATGACACATTCCACGTTTTTTTCTATCGCTGTGCTGCAAACAAACTCATCAGCCGCAGCATCGTTTTGGCCGAGTACAGACATAAAGGGTAGCGGCCGTAGCACTTCTCGTGGTTGTTGGCCACCGAAAGGTTTCCGTTGTACCGGAGGCCACTTTCGAACGCTTCCTGCAGCGGTTTCGGGACCGTTTTGCTGTTTTCCACACTAAATCTGCAAAGAGCAATCATTAACCCTTATCGATCGGCCAATTGGGTTCCGGCATCCGGCATTTGGTCCAAATATGATGTGCCCCAAAACTTACGCAATAAATTCATAAATTATCTTCGCTTGCCCATCGCGTGGCTCGGCGCCGGCGGCCAGCTGGCAGACGAGCGAGAGGGCACACTTCCACGGATCGGCCCGCAGCATTTGGTTCCAGTTAATTTTCGCCTCGAAATCCTGCAACATGGCAAGGTAGTTTAGCTTTCGTTAATTTCTGGAGCAATCCATAATTTAATTCTGTGTAAAAAGTATTGTGAATGTGGGATTTACAATCGGCAGCCCGCCAAAGGTTTGGCTTCGTGGCCAACAAAAAAAGGACTCCCTATGTAATGGAAAACGCTGCACACCAGGGTAAGGGAAAATCGCGGCCCATCGCTCCTCCTATTTTCTGACGCTGTCTCGGCGCTCGAGCGCATGGCGGAAACTGATTCCGGACCGAGTACGAGAACGGAACAGAAACATAGTGCTTTTCCATGGCGAGGTGTCCTTTTACCGTGTGTGTGGTCCTGCCGTCCTGTGTACGGGAAATAATAAACTAATGGCGGTTACGCAAGCCGCTGGCGGGCCATTCTGGTTTTCCCGAGAACTAGAAATGGATGACGGAACGTTGGTGCATTAACTGGACAAGTAGTCCATATAATCACACTTTCCACTCGCACTCTATTTATCTCGTGGCGTGGCCCGTGTCTTTCTCCCAGCCTTTCTGAAAAGGATCTTGCCACACACGGAGGCTGATGGAATGTGCCGGTTCCCGTGTCAGCGTAAGATGCTCTTTTCCATTCCCAATCGTAATGGAAAAGAATCAAGTGGTTTTCCATTCGCCAGTCCCACGGGAAACTGAATGAGAACCGCACACGAAACGGGTGGTGCACTTTGGCGACGGCCGTCGGTTAATTTTTCCCCACTGCTTACCATTAGCGTTGCCGTCCGATTGTAGGATAATGATGGGCCGAGGTCCCGCTTTCCCGACGCCATGAACAGCGGTTTGGACAGCTTCATAAAGTCCTGCGCCAGAAGGTGCAGCGTGTAGAGCGATCCCAAAGTGACGATGGCAAGAACCAGGAACCTGCAACAACGTATCGAATGGGGGGCTCCGTTACTCCAGCGACACTCCCGAAATTGTAATCATTTAATGCACCGCCCGGGGGCTTAAGTTTTGTGGGGACCCACAACCCACAGTGTTGGCTGCCTTATTGGGAAATGTTGTCAATATTTAAATGATGAGCGAATGATTTTTTTGTTGGAATGATTAATTACTTTCGCCTTGCGTCAGAAAACAATTTACACTCTACGTGTGGTTTCATCTAACAAATAATTCACAAGTCGCTGCTTATGGGTTTATTACGCAACAAACTGGGGGTTGTTGATCACTCAAACAATAATTCACAATAAAGCCAAATACGGCCACCAACCCCGTTTTGACAACTTTCACAACAACTTTTACCAATCGGTTTAACCAATTAAAATTATTTATTCACTGTCCGTATCAGACTGATAATGCTATCAGCGTCTTGTGTCCTACCTTAATCCCATTTTGCACTAACGAATCACAAATCACGTTGTTGGGCACTCTTTCCGTCGCTAATGTTTTATCACTTTAAAGTTTTGCCGTTGCGTAACCGTTCGTTCGATCACAAAACGATTGATCTCGATCTCAAAATCGGAACGCAAGAACGACTTCCAGCTTCCGGACTAAGCGCACGATCGGTCCAGACTTTTCGATCGCGTGCTGCTGCGGCGCAGATCCTCCAATCAGCTGGGCCAGGGTTACGCGACTGGGCCCCAGTTTGGCGCACTTTCGGCCCGAAGTACCCGACGAGCCCAACGAGCCCAACGGAGCGGACTTAAACGCTTTCGTCGATTGCGCACACCACGAGTGAGTCCGCGCGGTGGCCGAGCCGGCGGCCGAAAACGAAAGTGGGCGCGCGCAATCGGCATCCCCACAAGTGCCACGGGAGTCACCGTCGCCGTCGTGGCCAGGTCCCACTATTTGGGATTCTTCAGCCAACCGGTTGGGAGATGGGGACGAAATCGGTCCGAGTCTACGCACCTTCTCGGAGTGGCGCAGTACGAGTTGCGTGCCACGCGATTCACTCGCCACGATGGATTACGTTTCAATTGCGCGGCCACACCGGTCAACTCGAAACCGGGTTTGGTACCGGCCTCTTCCGGGTGCGTTTGGTGATGGAACTTTAGACACGAACAGTATCGCCGTTGCCTGGTTTGACACGTGATTCCAGTCGTCGTTGAGGCAGGTCGTCACGCTGCCATTCGATTTACGGGCTATAAATTTAATTTCAAGCTCACCCTAACGAGTCACGAGCCTGCATGATGCACGTATGAAGATGGCCCCCACTAAACGGGTTTATGTTTCATCTGCCTACACCAACCTGGAGTTGACATTTTCTCCTACATTCCACCGACGGACCTCGCACGAGTGGCCTACAAACAACGAAGCCTAACAGCCAGCGAAGTACGTTAAAAATTGGTGAACCGACGGTACTTTCTCCTTCGCCGAAGGTACGTCCGATCAGATCCAGACGGAACCATCTTTGGGTATTGGGCCCCTGTTGCATAACCGGCGTGGCGGTTCCAGAGACCTAAGGAAGCAATTGTTGAAACTTTAAACCAGGCGGAAGATGGGACCTGCGATGGATCGGACACTTTATCATCCTTAGGGTAGGGTTTAACACGTGCCGTGTGAATCGGGTACCTTAAGACCCGGTGCCTCGGTTGGTAAAGTGGCCGGGGTTTCAAAGGTTTCGTGCGGGGCCATGACCAAGTAACTTTGGGAGCTACCAAAGGAATCCATACGCCTTGGTACGTTACCAAAAAGGTTAATGTAATTGATGACCCTTTGTCACAATGCCCCGCTGGTCTGTCCATTTATCAAAAAGGATATTAATGGGATGGCGTTTAAAGTATGCGTAAGTGGCCGAGTAATGCAATTGCATCATCGTTGTGAGTTATATTCCATTTTTCCTTAACTGGCCAACGAGAATCTACTTAAGCTAAACTGACGGCTAGCGATAACATATCGAGATATCCGATTCCTCTGAGGCATTCCAAGGTATCTTGTTGTTCTGATATAAAAAAAACATGTCGTTCAAAAGAAATTGGGAATACAAAAAATTTCAAACAACAGCATAGTCCATTTCAATAAAAACTCAGAAAAGAAAGGAAAAACCCTCCAAACCAGCGACGGTAATTGAGTCCTTACTCTAACGTCGGTTTTCGGGTGAATGTATCTCCTTAGTTCCTCAGTTTCGATTGCTTTGTGGAGCATTCCGGTGGCTCTAATGATGCAATTTTCCAATTTCCAATCAGTCAAAGTGCCTCTCATAACTTTTCCATCGTTTGAGGTTTTATGTTTATAAAGCCCCACAAGATGCCCTTCATTAGAGGAATCGAATTGAATAATGATAATATAAGACCGTATGAAAGGGGCTCATCACGTGGCAAATATATGGCAAATTTACATCACGCCTGGGCAGATTCTCGGCAATTGTTGCTCGCCACAATGGCTTTTCAACAGCACCCCGGAGAACAATGTGATAAGAAGGTGTTTGGATGGAAATTTAATTAACGAGACCGAAAATGAGATGCGGTTGGCGCGTAATGAACCCATCACCCTTTCCACGGCCCACAGGATGGCTGACGAATCCGATTTCCTGTGATCTCCCGGGCCGGATGAGGGCAGCAACGACGTCAAGCAACCTCATTATACTTATCTAATGGTGGTGAGCAGATTTTCTCGTTTGGGCCCTCCTTGACGCGAGAATGGGGGCGTTGGGCGCCTCAGTTGCAATTGCACTTGGGCGGGTCCGGTCGGTGTGTTGAATATTTTATCATCCGAGCGCGACCACTTACTACGGTGGTTAGCGTCAAATTATTTTGAGGCCAACAACTGCAATCCTCTTGCGTTTGGGGACGCCAGCAAGTGATAAATTGATAACGAGTGTGAACGTATGAACCTTAAGTATAATGGCACCATACAGTAGTAGGAATTCATAACTCAAAATTGGACAACTCAATCTCAATTGGAGAAACTTCAAATGTATGTCTTCACTATATGTGTATCACTTTTGATTCCAAATCCTCGAATGAAAAATTAAGAAGCATAAATATGCTAAATATGGCTTCGTTTCTTCTAAAAGTTGCCCCTCAGAGTGGCCACGAACGAGTCGGCCGCTTGATCTGCAGTTTTTGAAGCGTCTTTGGAGGGTCTCATTTTTGCAACGTGCACACAATGTCTCCCCCAGCCTCGCCAGCTATTCAGCGGGCCGGCCGCCAAACCTTTAGAAGTCTTTTATGAGACCGAGCCAGAAGTGCAGCCAGTAAGAATCGGGTGTCCCTCCCAGCCCCGGAGCCGACGGCTAGAATCGCTAATGCCGGCGCTTGTCTTATGAATATGCATCTCCAGTGAATCCTTTCGATTATTGTCACCCAAGCGCAGCGGACAACAATACTTGCGGGGTGAAAGATCCGTCGTGAGCGCAAAAAAAATCGTAGCCGCAACTTTCATTATACTCCAAAGCCAAAGCCGTGATGCTGCTGATTTGTTGCTTTCCAGGAGCGCAAAAAAAATTGAGAATCGTCCATAAAATTAATTACTGAATTTCACCATTACGAACCTTTCCGCCACTCTGTTCCGCAAATCGCGTGTTTCGCTGGCTTTTGCGAATTATTATGAAAAAGGGCCGTACCGGCCGCGGGAGGGATCGCATCACCGTAAGGACGAAAGCATTAATTCAAGCATCATCATTATTCCATTTGCGCTTCGGCGCCTTCCGTCGCTCCGGGCCGGCTGCGACGGTGGCCCGGCCATCGGGGAAAATTAACTCGGCGAAATCGCTCCCGCTAAGGATGCCAGCCGGCCCACTGGGCCGCGAACGAAGTAATAAACGTTGTACGGGAAGGAAAAAGATGTGGTTTTTCCGTCCCCAAGGCTGCACCACGGCTCAATATCCATTCAGAATCGGGTGCTTCTGTGTGCTCTGCCGTCTGCCGGCTGAAGACGTGTGGAAAGCTTCCTTTCGCGTTGGCCCGAGTCGGTGCATCGCTGGAGTGTTTAATTACGGGAAAGAAACTAAAAGTTATAATATATGTCGGCTGGTGCAGTCGGATGCTCGTTTGGATCGGTAGAATCCAATTAAAAACGGGACGGAAATGAGAAACGAGCGCTCGTTTTGCTGTGGCATGGTGCTCCTTTTGCGCTCTCTACCTCTGTGGTTTCAGGCACCTTACTTAGTAACTTTAGCATAAAATTTATTTTCTGCGGGTGTTGCAAGCGCACTTAAAAGCAAATGAAGGCGATAAGTTCCTAAATGATAATCGAAATTTGAATGAACTCATTGAAAAAATTCAGATGACATCGAATTTCAGAACATCAACGTTAAAAACAGACAAGTATACTCACTGCCATTGCTAGTATCTGTACTGCAAAATTCCGCTCGGAGGTCACTTCGAAAGACGACATTATAAGTAACGTTGATTGAACTTTGTTAACAAATGCTCCAAAAAACAACTTACAATTTAGAAAGTTTAGACAGAGAAGGTGATAAAACAACAAAGAAATCATTTGTTAATAGATTAAAGAATTATAGAAACAATGATTATGTGATTATGTAACATCGGCCCAATTAATTACCCGCGATGAATCCATCCTCGAATTAGTAACATTTCAAAAAACCCTGAATTCGCTACTGAATACAATTAAAAAGTTTGTTTATTTAGATATTCCGATATTATATTACTATTATATTATTATTATATTACTATTATATACTTTCATATTGTCTGAGCGACTTACGGACCTTTACCCCGAAAATCTACACACTAAAAAACTTCATACCCCAAAATCCCAACCTACCCTCTCTCTACTGATCTTGATATACCTTGCATACCTATTTTCCTATGCACCTTGCAATTTAACAACAGTCGCGAACGTTCTCTGGAGAAGTAAGAGGAAACATTTTCTATTTGTTCTTCTGTGAAAAATCTTCTGTGAAAATCTCGTGATCTTGTGTTAATCGTGTGAGTTACTGAAAAAATCAAGGTAAGTTAGTAACTTTGTGATACTAGGTTTATTGGTATGAAGAAAAGCGTTTATTTAGAAACGTTGTTAAACTGAAAATGCTGTTTGTTGGTTATGTTTTTGTTTAATCTCAGATGGAGGATAGGAAAGGATAGGAAAGAACATGATTGCATTTGAAAACCAAACAAACAGTTTGCCAAGAAACTTGTGTAACACAAATCAACACAAATCAATCAATCAAAATGTTGTTGAACTATAGAAATTCAAATCCAATCTAATGTAAAATTGGAAAATCTTTTTCTTTTTATAATCGATAAGTTTCTAAATCCTGGAAAGTCCATCTGTCGGAGAAAACTTCAACTAAAGATCGTGGTGGTGGGAAAATAGCCGTGACATTCACCACCGTTAGCTTACCACTGTTCAAATACAGAGAGCGCTGTACGGATCCGCCATTTTTAATTTTTTTATGCAATTGTTTCGGGGATTTGAAAAAGTTAAGATTCGATTGAAAACGATTTGTTAAAGATTTACAAACAATTTTTTACTTAGAAAATTCGTTATAAACATTCAATACTCTTGAAATAAGGTCAGAAACATTAACATTTCTATTAAGCATTTAAATTTATGCGCTGCTTCGTCTATTAATTTACAAGTCTCTTGTAAAACATATTTTAGATCAATGAACAGTACGAGCAACCACCCACCAAGAATCACCATTAAAATACACCGTCCGAGCGGTGTGAGATGCTTAATATTCGGGAATTGCAATTTGGCCACAACAACGATCAAAAGCTCACCGTTGCCGACGGGATCAAAGTGAAGGTAAGTGTACTTTAGCGAAGGTTAAATTTTATTAAATTTGCGTCATCCCCAACAACCACTTCACCCAACGTTTGATGTTTTTGTGCATGTTACGCCGCTTTTGAGCCGCTTGTTTGCCAACGTTCAAACGGTCACCGCAATGAAAACCATTTCCGGTACGGTAATTTCGGTATACAAAAAGAGCTTCCCGTTTGCAGTTAACCTTTGGCACGCGAGGGTTTTCGAAAGCGCAAGCGGCTTTCGGAAAATGGCGCTGCATCGTTATGCAAATTATGCAACAAGCGCACGGTGTCAAGCGTTTTGGGATTGTTTTTTGTAATAAATGAATAAAACCTGAAGCACTTTCAGGTCCCTTCATCTGGAACGCCCTTTTTAGCTTTGCTATGCTTACGGTTTGTTCAAATTATTCCTCGACAATCCTTGGGCGAGGTGGATACTTATGAGTACGTGCTTGCAGTTGCAACATTAATCGATCACATAAATCATACATTCAAATTGAAAATATTTGAAAACACCTTCTTTATTCTTACAATGTTACGCTTAATGTTGAAAGCAAAATGGTTCGTTACTTTTGAAATTAATAATGGAATACTAGAAGTGATACTAATCGAATTTAATACTGTTGGAATGAAACGTTTTCCCTTTTGTAATAGGTTTAAGGTCTCTACAGAATAGTTGAATTGTAGGATTGGTTTAACCAAATATAACGAATATTGAAACCGCACCGAAACTCTATGCTCTTGATTTGAAGACTTATCACCATTGTTTGTTAAGTACCTTGTATTTCTACAGTAATTTTTGATTACTGCTTTCATTTTGTTCAATTGATCAAGGTCAATCAAGGATTGTGGGTCAAGAGGTCGTTTGATACATGTCCATAAGGGTTGGGATGCGTAATACCGTGCACACCGGATTTGTGGCCTTTAAAAGGATGCGAGATCAAGGAAACTACGACATTTATGAACAGACATGTTACAGTCAATATGAGATGAAATAGTAGTAGTAGTTAAATAGTAGTATCTTGTATATTCCGACACAACCAAAAGTAAATATTCAACTGAAATCTTTTCCATTGTTATCGCCTCATTGGACAGCAACGGGCGAACAGGAGAGGAACTCAAACTCAAAGAGCGAACCCCAATCCCCCGTCCGATGCCACTTTCGCACAATTTTCCCACTAACGAGATAATGACTAACGGAAGCGCCATTAAAGCATTATTAATAGCAATAGCCCCGCGAACACGGCACTTTGATGTTGGTGCGCCAAACGCGACACTAAAGTGATAAATACCTGTTTTTCGCGCCCCAACGACAGCGGCCAACAAGTTTGAATCGAAGTTTTAATGAACAACCACCAAAGGCCAAAGGTGCGCGTCTTCCAATCACCTATTTTCCGGTCTACCCACTCCCCGGGGGGGACGCCAGTGCCCAAAGGCCTGGTCCCGAACCGTCGGAGAAGGATATTCAAATTTCATCCGTATTTCGTGACCGACACCGATGCGGAGAATCGCTTTTTCCCGCCTCGCAAAAGTTCGCTTCGTTTCGCTTGATTTATTGTGACTTTTTGCCGGTTTGCCTGTGGCCACTGCGAACAACCGAAGGAACTTTTCTCGTCCACCCGGTGAGGCAACGGGCAGTTTTTCCGAAAAGTCCTATCGATAGAGTCAACAGTAGCAATAGAGGCAAAAAGACGGTAGAACGTCACCCAAAATTTGCACCTCAATGACAAACTAATTCGATTCGTTTACCCGCGAGTTGGCCGAATCGTGGGCATAATTGTTTACTTCCCGCGGTGGCCTCGCAAGAGCATCGCGAAGCAATCTTTGGAAACGGGATTTTTGAGGAACCGTCGGGGATTCGTTGCTTCGAAATCTGGCTTAAATAGTTATCGGAGCGCTCGGAATGCGTAAGCATCACTTTTATCTTATACTGTTTAATTTTATAAAGAATATTATCTGTAGTAACAGAATAAAAAAATGAGTTTGACAAGATGAATCGTAAGTAATTACTCTATCAATTCTAGTGCGCCCTTATTAGGATTCAATTGACTGTATTCATAAATACCGGTCCGTTCTTTTAAGATAAAAAAACTGTATTCAAAGCAATATAAATTCTAAAAAATTACAATTCTGTAGCAATTTTCCTTTGGCACACGAAAAGTACGAAAAGTTTAATTGTTCAACAAACACACCAAATCTTTTATACATTCTGTCAAATAAGTAGCGTAAATTTGTGATTTACAAAACATCTTTATTTGATTTTCGATTTTTTTGTTGCCTAATGTTGCTACATATGTTACTCACTTATGTTAAAAATTTCGGCTATTTTTAAAGTCCAGTTAATTTTTTACAGCTGTTTTGCTTGAACGTATTTTGTCTTATCGGCGATTTCTGCCTTCTCCCAAATTAATTGACCACAAAGCGGTCATTTCAAAAAATTTCACGACTTTTGGGTTTCGTTTTTGGATTTCACGTTTGTGGCGGATTGCTTCACGCAAATTGCACATAACTCGCAGGAAATATTCTTTATTGACCGTTTTATCTATCGGCAACAACTCATGTGGCACCACGACCCTGTAATGGAAGAAAACTGTAAGCGAAACTGTTCACATTCAACCAAACTTACCTTTTCGACGTTTACATCTTCTCGGCCCTCTGAGAATTTTTTGAACCACCGATTAGCACTGTTTTTGGTCTCAATAGCTTCACCATTAGCCACAGTCAAAATTTTGAAGGCGTCCGCGCCCTTAATTTCGTTTTCTACACAAAATTTGATATCGATTCCTTGCCATCCATTTTTTGGAAGAGAAAAAAATCGGCGATGGGCCAAGACACGAGCACAGTAAAACAGCTGTCAAAGATTAAGTGATAATTTAAAATGGCCGAACTTTTCACCATAAGTCACTGACATGTGTAGCAATCTAACGCCACAAAATCGAATAAAGCATTATTTTTTAATCACAAATTTCCGGATACTTTATTATCACAATGTACGTTGAAGTAGCACTTTCTATAGAAGCGGTAGAAATTTCTAGTGGAATTTTACTGTTGTGTTGAATGCCACAGAATATAACCATTACGTCACATTCAAAATGTTTTCCTCATATAACGATTTTCTTTTCGTCAACAAACCACAAAAGTTGTAATCCGATGAAGTCATCCAAGTTACCATAGGATTATAAATGCCTCACGGATATTTGATTAAAGTGCCTTTCAAACAAATGAATTTAAAAGGTGGCCAACAAACCGCAAACCCTTTCTGCACGTTCTACTACTTTCATTACACGCGCAGTTACGCACCAAATTCGTTCGGAATTCAAAAGCCAAACGATGTTAGGTAAATGAACGAATAATAGCAATTTAATAATCAAATTACTAATCAGTCGATCCCTCCATCTTCGGATTCGGCGGAGGTACTTTAACTTATTGCCCATTTTCAGCTCGCGGACACTGTATCGAACTGTAGATTGTTTCCTCGAATTGCAAAGAATTGATAGAAACCATTCTCGCCGTGGCTGGGTGCAGAAGGCCTCCAATTTATGCACCCGGTTCACGGTTGACGTGAATCAAACATCGCACGCCACTCTCCCGATTTGTGCGCCGCCTCCCGAGCGCATTAGCGCAACGGGCGGCAAGTCAAAGATGAACCGAACCGAAGCCATGAGCCCATATTCATTATGGCCGCCCGGGGCCGGCCGGAAAGCAAGGGGGCGCACTTCCGGCCAACTCCGGCGGGCGATTCGCTCACACACTACCCAATTCCCCCGGCCGTGGAATCAGAAATTATTATTCCTTCGTGTGCAACGTTGCGGCGATGGAGAGGGCTTCCTGCCATTACGCTGACGACACACCGGGCCCTTGCCACCGGAACACCCCCGTTTTATGCTGCTTTATGCTGCTGCCGCGTTCGCGCTCGTTACCTCCGTTCTAATGATTATTAAAAAATGCCATTAACGCAACCGAGGGAATGGGCCAAACAAAGGCCTCCACCACCACCAGAAAGAAGGGGGCCGCCAGGAGTCAAACAGCCAATGGCAGGCCGGGACGGTGGGTGGTGATTTGCGTGAGTTTTCCGTGCCATTTTCCGCGCGACTCCTCACTTCGCGGGAGTTCGATTTCGAGAAGCGGCATTTTCAATCCATTCCCACTCACTTTTCTGTTCCGATTTTTTCTTCCCGATCCCTTTTGGCTCGGGGCGATCTTGGTTTTTCATTACCATTTTCCGCGAGCGAGTTCCGCTTGGCGAGGTTCCGGTTCCGAGCGGGCGAACGATGATGATTCGTCGTCCACCGATGCGGTTCTGGGCGGGCACATACGTGCGTGTATGTGTGGTTTAATGTTTGATTTATGATTCCCGGCCCTTCGTGACAGACATATTCGCACGCCCGGGATCTCCGGGCCTTATGTGTCCGTCCGCTTCCTTTGCGCAACGGTTTGCACAGCGGTTTTCTTTTTTCTGCCCGCCCGTGTCCTTTATGTTCTGGGGTTGGGCGAATTCATTTCTCGGGATTTTTTCCTTTGCCCGGCGTTTTACGCTCATTTCTCGATTGGTCCTCGCCCGGAGTTCGTGTCCGCGGCGGCCATGTATACGCGCACACGGCACGGTTCGTCCTTCTGATGAGCGAGCGAACCAACAACACAGCCAAACGGCACATAAGGAGGAGGATTGGCAAGCGGCATCGTTAGCTATCGTCGATCCTGTGGCGGATCCTTCCCACCCACCAGCACCCCCCAGGACAGTGGACCGAGCGTTCCGGACGCGCTGTTCGCGGAACCGGACGGGAACCTCTTGAGAAAAGAGTCGAGAGCGTTTCGGAGTGTGGAACGTGGGACTATAATCCTCCATATCCGTTTAATGGAAGATGATTCTCCCGGTCTCTGGTGCAGTATGGAGCAGCCCCAATACTTGATAAGGGAACCGCTCCGTGGGATTGGCATTTTTTGTGGAAAAGGTATTTTACTTACCATAGTCAGATGCATTCAATAGCTTGGGAACCTCACATTTTCGAGCAATTCGAAAAGCGCTCACATCGGTCTCCAATCTTTGGATAGGTTACAAGTTTATCTAAGTAATTTTCCTTGAAATGGACACAGAACTCTGCTGTGTAAGAAGCTTTTCAAACACTCACAACGCTCGCTGGCATCACAATTTTCCTATAAACACCGCATAATGGGGCCGAGCGAGCGCCACGACACAGAAGAGCATAATTATTCCCATCTCACTGCCATCGAATGCCGTCCCCGGATGCTACCCGGAAAGCCCGGAAACGGAACCGGCACACATCAATCCCATATCTTGTGCTTGCTGCTTCCTTGGGCGGATCGTATCATGCAAATGAGGGGGGTGCCGCGCGCCGCGACCGTGTTCGGTGGCCAACGCTAAGAACAAAAGGCTCCCGGCCCGGTGGCTGATATGGCTGTTTTATGGTACTTTGCTTTTAATGATTACATTCGGGCAGGGCAGGAACGGGACATGACGCCGCCCACACGGAGCGAATGCACTTTGTCAGGGACCAACCGAAAGATGGCGCAAAAAAAAATGCAACGGAACCGAAATCAATCGGCGATGCAATCGAGATGCATCCATCGGAATAACGAGCGCATTAGAAATAATGAGGATATATTTTATGCAGCAGCATAATATTCGCAACAAGGACGGGTTACTGAACGGGTTGAAGGCCGTGTGTTTTATCAAACAGTCCTAAGCCCTCAAAGGAACTCATTTGTGGGGTGCCCGGGATGGGTTGTAATTTTATCTAACCATTTCCATCTCATTAGGCTATTTTTTTATTTTCAGCGTTCGGGTCTGTAGATCCGGATGGTTATGATTTATTGGGCTGGGAATTCTTTGGTTCAAAGAAAAAGAATTTCAACGAATGAGAGGCCATCAAGAGTAATCATCGTGGCTGGCCCGTAAATCATCGTCTAGACCGATTAATCGTTTTCAAAGCGAAAGACGTCAGTTCGAATCAACTTGAGTGCAAAAATGTATTTAGTGCACAATAGGGCTGTGTCCTTTTGAAAAATAAAAAACAACAACAAAGGGCGCATAGCTTACATCTTTTAACATGAGGAACTTCTAAAACAGCATCCTCTTCAAACACATAGTTAAAAAACATTCATACATTACAGACATTAAAAGCTTGAAGATCCATTTCAATAATCTTATTATAAATTAAACAATTTTACATCAATCAATAAACAAAACCGAGAAACTTTCAACTGCCCAAACTGACTACTGACAACTGATTGACAAACTGAAACTGACTGAGTTTGACTATCTTTAAAAACAAAATGCAGAAATTAGAAACGCACCAATTCATAATCTTGGTACAATGTTCGTGTGGATTGTGTGGATTTGATTTAATTTCATTTGTTTATTTTTGCCAACAATCAAGTCAACGGAATGACGGAACGGAACCTAGTTGACACTTGAAGGTGCAAAAAGCGGTCAAAAAAATCTTCGAAAAATTCGGAACATTGTTGTGCCGACAAATTATAATTTAAACTATTTATTAAACATACTTGTTGACAAAAATTACCCATCAGCATCAGCTTTTAAAATGCGGTTGGTGCTATTTTATTTCTTAGAAAAGTGATTGCGATTCTTCCCTAACTGTAGGGTGTTCCATCTCAACCCATACTATTAAAATGTTAAATAACTCCGTCATTTTTTAGTCGATTTTTAAAAGTCAGCCAAATTTTAAAACGTTGGTCTATGCCGTTGTTGTTATGCAGTAATTTACACCAAAAAACGGAATAAAACTGCAGCGCTCTGCATTGAAAATAATAGTTCAACAGTGAAAACTGTTCCGCTGTTCTTTGGACCTTGGTCCTCTTAATGCCGCAGTTCTTTGGGCTTCTTTCTGTGGGTCTTTTTGAAAAGTAAGGTTTATGCCCACCAACCAAAGACCATTGAAGGACTGAAAGCTAACATCACAGCGAAAATTGCTGCTATTAAATTTTAAATTGCTGAAATGTTGTCAAATACAATGAAAAATTGCCAAAACAGCTGTTGCTGTATATACAATGAAAACTGTGGTAATTGGTTGGCAAAATAAAGACTTTAAAAAGTCCGACATTCATTAGTTTAGTACGCTCATCTTTATGTTGAAGTTGGTAAAGTGCAAATTCGAAATAATTTGTTCAATTCACAAACGAGAGGAGTAAAGTAACCTAAACTGTAACTAGGCTCTTCGCATGGTTTAGTAAATAACAATCCGAATGGGGGTCCGAACTCAGTCATCCAAATTTGCGGTCGTCTCGCGCTGCTCGCGCCGTTGGAGCCGCCCCGAAAATTTCGTCCGACCTCAGCAAGTATCTCAGCCTGCGACACTGATTTCCACCAAAGTGACTCATTATTGTGGTAATGATGTGACGATTTTCTTTTTTTTTGCGGTATGTAAAACATCTCTCCCCGTAATCCACCGCTGAATGCTGATTGCATTGGCGATGAGCATAATGATTCAGCAAAATTTGAATTGAGTGAGGTTAATGGCGAGAAGCAGGGCGGACAGGACCATTTTCAAAGAAACCTCCGAGCGAAGCGGATTTGACGACGACTTGGCGACGCAAAACTCCGAAACCATATTTGAATCGGGCGAAAACGTGGAGCGAAACCGCCGCACCGCGTTTTCCCAGGGCGACCCCCGGGACGGTGGGCGGCCCAGTGAGTTGGGATAATGACAAATGATAAACCATAAATGATAACGATGCCAGCCGATAACGAACTAACGAAGATGTCGAACTAACGATACGGCGAAGGCGGCGGTCTGGTGGTCCTCGAAGGACCCAGCGCAAGAAAAAAAACACGCAGGACTCCCGAACGGGACCGGTTGATGATGATGATCGAATCAGGGTTTTGTGCGATGAATAGCATGAATAGGAAAAAGGCGTATTTTCTCGTCAACCGTCAACGAGTTTTCCGGGGGGTGGACCGAAGCGCCGGCGGACGGGACATTGCGCTGCTATTAATGTGCAAATCGGTATGGAAAATGTTGCCTTTCTCGCCACTCGCCAGCCGGAAGTGGGGCCCCCGACGGGAAGGCTCCCCCGGATGGCCAGAGAGTGAAATATAAACGGAAAAATGTCGCCCGCTCTGGGTGTGATTGGAGTTTCGATGGGACAGGCGCGGGATAATTTACTGCTTCCTTGCAGCACGGGAAAATGGAAAACGTATTTTTGCCTCCATTTCATTTCGCATTCATATTCAATAGCCTTTGTGCGCAAAAAAAGAGGGACCCAGCGACGAACCGTCCAGATGGACCCGGGATTGAAAGTTGCACAAAGGACATCGCCTCCGATGACACCGGTTTGGCGTGTAGAATGGGAGATAAATTTGAATTACTCGGTCCACGTTTGGAAAAACAAACTCCACCGCTGCTGTGAGGGGTCTCGGTTCCCAACGGCTTCAAGTGTGCTTGAATCTAATCCTCAAGACCCATGTGTTTCTTTCCCTGTCAGATAACTCCAAAGTTTAGTCTCCAAATTTGATGATCGTCCAGATCTGTCTGTCAGGTAGCCAACAAAGCCGGCCCGAAGCCGAGGCAACAATAATAGAAAAATAAGATATCATCTGTAACACAATCGCAAACAATGGCAGCCGCAGAAGCAGCAGAAACTCATCCACAAACAGTCGGCGCAAGATGACGCTCTCTTTATAAATTACACCTTCTGCGGACCGATCGGAGCGGTGCCAAAATGGTGCACCTTTTTCTCACCTTCCTGTCGAGTGCAAGAACTCAGCCTCGAGTCCTTTTCGGCCACGGCGAAACCGAAGAAGGATATTCCCGCAGCCCGCAGAGTGTTGTGGCCTGTGAAACTGTTGAGACCCGGGAAAGGACAAACATCCTCTTTACGTCAATTATGGTTATGAAAGGCGCGCTCTGCGAGGTAGTGATTCCTCTGTGCCTCACGTTCCGTTTTTTTTCGCTTTTTCTGTGTGCCTTCTTTTTAATAAATAACACGCCAAACGCCACCCAAGCCAAAGTGTATCGGGACCAATCAGCACCGATTCCGAGGGGCTCCGGATGGCACCACCACCGCCGCCACCGGCAGCTGGCCGCGCTGAATCGTTACATCTCGATCTCGGCCCTATCTGATGATGGCGTTTTATCCGGTCGAGGCCGTTGCAACATTGCGTTTTCGGGGGTTCCGGCCGCCGGGCTCCGGTCCCCTCGTGGTGACGAGAGGGCTGTCAAAATTTGAAACGAAAATGCAAACAACTCATTCTTCTGCAGCGGCTCCGAGGCGCTACCAGTCCTGTTTATTGGTGCTGAGGCCACATAAAAAGTAGCGGTAGCTTGCCGAGGGCAGATGTAGAGCCACGGGGCCACTACGGGTCTGGGGTCCGCTATTGGCACCATTTGGTGCGCGTGTTTCCCCCTCACTTCCATTGGCAGCGTGGAGTGTCAAAATGGAGGCGTAAATAAAAAAATTACCCATCACGCGCCTGCGACTAAAATGTCCGGCGCAGATATTCTGGTTGTGCTGGCTCAGTTTTTTTTTTTTCCTTTTGCTACAAGCCACTCACTGGTTATTTGTTGGTTGGCCGTTTGGTCGCTTGAAGTGCTTGAGGGGTTGATAGAGTCCGGCTTCCTCCCGTTGCTCCACTTCACACAGGTTCGCCTAAACCAGTGGCCGTCTGGTGCGGGCAGTCAATTGCTTATTGAGGAAACCGAATTGAGGGCAGACCCCAGGGGGAAATTTCCCAAATCATAATTTTACTTATCAAAAGGCGCTAATACATGTGTCGAGTTCTCGTGTCTGTTTCATTATTCAAAACAAGTTCGAAAGCTCAAGTTTAACCTCCATGGCACAGTTCGAGGAGAAATGCCAAGAGAGAAAGAAGGAAGGTAATTTGAATTTTTTTATATATATTAGCAATAAATAAACAATAGCTTAACCTATCAGAAAAATCGTTAACAGATAATGAGGAGAAGCCTATAATTCTTTAAAAAGTTATGGTGAAGTTACTATGTAATCCATGTTTTGATAAAATATCCTACTACTACTACTAATCGGTTTTCTAACGGACCGAACAGAATGTAATGTTTTTAGAGTTTGAAGGTTGGATTCCGACCATAACATGAACATAATACCAATCAAGCTACGGAACATTGTGAAGTCAACTCAGAAAAAGTTAGCAAAATCCGATTCCAAAATTATTTAAGAAAGATTAATGGTCAACAAAATTGCATTGCATGAAAATTGTTCTCTCCTATTTTGCCTGTAAGTCCTAAAATATCTAAGAGAAACATTAGGTGACTTGAAAACTAAGCTTCGATTACCATATCTAAGTCAAGCAGAAATTTGTTGAAAGGCTGTTGTTTTAGAATACATTTTTGTGAACAGTTTAGCATCAATTTCTTCAATAGTGTACGAAGGATAGAAGAGAGACAATTTAAAAAATTATAGTACATTAACTACGAAAACAATGATATTACTAGCGCAAAAAATGCTGAAACGCCTCAAAACCTTACAGAAATGTTTCACAAGTTTATTTATCGGATGCTGCTAACAAGCGGTTTTATTGGGCCCTCCAGTGCAAATGATCTGCTTGCTCGGTGACAGTGAATACATTTCATAATCTACCATATTGTTGTTAAAATATTTTTGAAACATTAGAAAAAACAGATCGATATTTGATTCGTTTCCTTTTTTTTGTTTTGATTCGTTAAGGGCCGGACATTCTTCGCACCGTTCGACCGCCATACGGAGCGAATATTTCTCAATCTTCATTCAAACATTAAAACATTAAAACATTCATTTCAACATTAAAAGCGATCACTAACAACTTCTGGAAATGACTTTTTAAATATTATGGTTAATATTTGAAAAGAATCGAGAAGTTTCACTACTGCTTCTTGCTCCAATGCTGACAGTGCTTTCATTCTAATTCTCTACTACAACATTTGGCAAAAAATGTATTCTGCTAACCACAACCAGGGCCAGGGACCATTACGGCAATGCACAATCGGCGCCATCTTTTTTCGACGCCTACATACAACCGGAAGTGCACACAAATTATCGTCCCATTCGTAATGTGTCTGCCTCAAATTATGTCCACAGCGGCCATGTCGGCGGCCGGTGTGAATAACTAAAAAATTATACCTGAAGTGGAGTCATTATGGAGTTCCGCGCCGTAGTGCACCGTAATGCGGCTGAAAGCATAGCTTCGCATAGCGCCACAAAGGGGCCCACAAATGTGCTTCGCTTTCGACAAACATTTGAGGCCCGGCGACGATGCGTGTGATGGAAGCGGAAGCCACGACCATAATCACGGGGCCACCCCCTTCTATTTGCGGTGGTACATTATTATTTCTTTCTTCACTTTTCAATTAAACCAGCGGCCATTGCTTAGAGCTAGCGGGCGTCTGTGAATTGAGCTCCAGCTGAATGTGGTTGACATTTTTAATTCCGCGCTTTGTTTCGCCAACGTAAGCCATCTTCGAAATGAACCCGGCCACCAAGGGGGTTCGGAACCGAAAGAAGGAAAAGAACTTCCTCTCTAACCCATTTGTTCAGACACAAATGGAACGCAGAGCAGGGAAAAAACACAACATCCCGGGAGAATCGGATCCCCCACCGAAGGCTAACAAGGATCATTAGGAGAGGTCCAATAATGGCGCACGGATTCGGCGTCGCCATCCGAAAACAATGCCCAACGCGTTGGGGAATATGTCAAAATATTTGAAAGCAACCTCTCGTCATTTGTCACAACACGGCCACGGCACGGTCGGCCATGATCGCAACCTCGGTTCATTTACTCATTTCGCGGTGCGATTCCGCGTTCCGCTGCGAGACAATTCTTTTGAGTAAATAGAAGCTGGGCGAAGGGAAAATGACACCAATCCCATCAGTAATGGAAGTGGGATTGCAAAGAACGCCAAGAGACCAAACGAAAGAGTGTGTGTCCTCCAATTGACAGGTGAACGGCTTACGAAACCCGAACCAAACGAACTCCTTGGAACACGTCCTCTCGTGGAGAGGATAAGTTTCACATCCGTCCGCTGTTCGCGCACTCATTCCGCTAACGATCGTGTGCTCATTACAGCCTCCAACCGAGAAGGAAGGCTCTGCCCCACCAGAGCTTCCTCAAAAGGTGGCGGCCCGAAGGCTAGGGAAGAAAGGCCCCGGGAATGTTCTCGGTTCTCTGGAAGCACTTTATTCGATTACTAACTGATCGAGACTTCATTATATTTTTCTGTACCATTTCCCAGCGACCGACACGACACATGCACCGCCACCAAAACCCAGCCCCGTGGTCCCGCGTCTGACAGGTTCCGCCGGGCTTCTGTTCCATCCTTTTTGACATTTTTTCGCTCCTTTTTCTTGGCCCTCGGTTTCTTTTAAAACCAATCATTCGGCGATGAGTTCATCATTAGGAAATTTGATCATAGTGAGAAGAAGAAATTGGTAGGGCCTTTACAAATTGGAAGTAAGTCGACCCGAACCGACCGAACAGTGTGTTGATGGGCGCGCACGGGGCACGGGCCGTTGTCACTTTTTCTCCGCTGGGCTGGGAAAACCCGACCGCTACCGTCTCCAAAAAAGGACAAACTTTTGATGTTTCTCCCAAATGGTAGGAAAAAAGTCGAGTGCAGAATTTTGTGGTTCATAAACTGTGATTGTGTTTTTGTTTGGGTTCCCGGAGCGAAGGCCGCTTGTTGTCGCCTGAATTAAGCTGTAATCCTATTATAGCAAGACGTTTGAAGGTCGCCCACCCGACCGAAGATTATGCTCGTTAGTTTTATGCCCGAATGGAAACACGCGGGCCAAAGTATCCGTTTTCATTCCGAATCTGCATGTGAAAGAAAGTGTTTTCCTTTTCGGCCCGGGACTCTGCTACTCTCCAACGAAGCTAAGCTCGATATCAATAGGCAAAATTAATGGTCATTATTAAAATAAACACTCTAAATAAAACTTTAAAACAATTTGTATGTACTTTCACGTTATTTTCGCTTTCTTTCAACTAATTAGTTTGGTTTTGGCCATATGAATAAGGAATGGCTTTTGCGATTCGAGATGTTTTCCTTTTAACGTTGTTGATTCGAATGGAATGGTTGGAAAATAATACTAATTGATTCATCACTATTAATTAGCATCGATAAAGCGATAACAAATATAAAAATTTGCATTAAACGCATAAAACGGATAAACTAAGAAGGTTAGATTAGGACATGTTTTACTCACTTTCAGTCTTAAGACATTATTGTAACGATCATCACCATTGGAACGGGGAAACATTACAATTCAAATACAGTATGTCTTAAAATGTCTCCATTTTTGGTGCAAGTATAAAAAAGATAGTTTAAAAATTGTATAAACAGTACTGTGAAGAATAGGTTCTAAAACATCGATCAAGAATCGATAGCAGCCGTGAGAAGGAACTACTTTACGGATGGATTTAAAAAACGAGTGACGATGGCTTTTCTTCGCGATAAACTTCAATCACTTGATGCTTAAGAGACGATAATGCCATCCCGTATTGTCGTTATTATCTATCTCTCAAAATCGATTAGAATTGAAAGAATAATCACGTTCTACGGGACGAAAATACCACTAGACAGTAACGACGCCCTGGCAGCGCGATTATTACGAAACCAATTCAATCACGGCGGTAATTGCTCGCATTCGATCACCGGCTTCTGGCCGCCGTTGGCAAAACCGACCTCTTGAGCTTGTCGGGAGTAAAAATATCGCACCGAGAAAACAGTAGATAATCTCCCTTATCATTTCTTGTATTTATTCGCTAGCCGCCTCCAGTTTATCCCACACTTTCCGGGAAAAAAAGGAAAAAATGGCTGACTTATGAGTATGCTCCACCGACCCGTCATAATGGCCGTGGGCTAGATTAATGCTTTCCCCCATTTTTATTTTTGTTATTAGTGTCAACCATTAATGCCAGGATGGTGGCAAACAGCCGAGGAACGGAGTGCGAAATAAAGAAATCGCGAAAACGGGTCCACGATTCGGCCGGAGGGAAATGATTCCCGGAAGCAAAGTCGGAACAAGGAAAATAATGAACGACCCAACAGCCACAGGATCTTCCTGACGCCACTCCTGATCCGAACACCCTGCCGGCCTTGGTCGCAGTTCGCACAATGATAATGGTGAAACGGGATGATTGTAATTGTGGATGAATAAATTTCAAACTCCAAATAGCATAAAACGGACAGCTGGCCAGGCTGAGCCGTACGGCGAGTATTAAGTGAAGTAACATTATGTATTGTGACAGCCATCACGATTTGGTTACAGAAAAAGGGGAAAGGCAAATATGAGCCCATCATAACAATTCGTGATGTGCCGGTGTAGCAGGGAACAGAAAATGGGAAAACATGGAAAATAGTAATTTTCTGGGGTCCGACCGTCACCGAGATTGGGCCCTCCGTTCGCACCCCGCTTCGTTAATAATCACGCTGATGACTCATAAATTGTTCAATCGATCAGCCACCAGGAAGCCGACGCCGTCGCCGGGGGCAATTTGAAATTGATGTAATGGTGCGCTGCGTGCCCGGAACCGCTTTCCGTGATTAGGACGAGCACGTGACGGCGACGGCCGGGACAAAAACTTTCTCGTCCTCCGACAAATGAAGGTCCTCTCGCGGCAGGGTACGGGGATGTTGCAGCCCGAAGTGTGACAGTCTCACCAAAACACACGTCCGCTCGCCCGGCAAAGATCAGCAGCTCATCCTGTCCCGGAACGGGCCCCGGGGCCATTTTGTTACGCGCTGCCACTCACGGGCGAAAAGGCGAATCGTGCAATTGAATTAATATTCCCATTTTTCCGATTCCCATCATCTCACGTTTTGGGCGTTGGCCCGGGGGGTTTTGGCCGGGAAAATGGGTCGTTTACCGAGCGGTCGCACCGTGTGCCTTTGTTTTTAACACTGACCGGAAGTGTCCTCCGAAGGGTGCCCGCCGCTAGTTGTTATTAAACTTGCCCCACCGTTGCCGTCGAGTACTTTCAACGAGCAGCGAACGACGAAATGAAGCTACTTAGCACGATATGGAACAATAAGCAGCATTACTGATGAGTGGCGGGGCCTCACACACAATATACACAACGAACTGGCCAGGAACTTACCCGGTGATACTTTCAGCTCGTTCTGTTGAGTGTGCAATGAAGACAACATTCAAGGACTCAAATGCAATTGTCTGTCTTTATTGGTGCTAGCTATATTTAAAGGCAACTGAAAGATCACTTAAAGGCTTTTGAAATACTCTAAACTCATCCTGTAACATCCCTCTAAAATAATTACAGCTCATTCCTACAGCTTACACAGAACATCCCTTTAGAGAATTTCAGGATATAAAACAGTCTATTAATAAATCAGTGATGACCTATCTTATGCAGGTAAAATCAGTTTTAATCTCTTTACAACATTACAAATTAATTCTCTTCCAAGCAGCGTGGTTTTAACATTACGCTGCAACGGTTTTCTGACGGTTCAAAAGCTGCTCGAAGACTACTCGATTGAGCTTCCCGTTCGTCGTTCCACTATCCTCCACTAGATGGACGCGGAAAGCCAAAGCTTTTTCGCTTCGCTTTCGCTTTTTTGATTAAGAATGGAAATTTAAAAAGGAATGGAAAATAATGCAACATTTTTGTTCTTATTTTTCGGAATGTTTTCTTACGTGGGAATTTAGAATTTATCAATAATAGGAAATAAGTACAGTAATAATAATAATTACGTAAATCATCTTACGAATCGAATCCTTCCAACAATGGCCAGTTCGCCAAATTACCCGGTAAGAGGAAAAGAAACATTGAATCGTTGAATCAGTAATGTTCGGTTTTTTATAAGATCATGTTAATGACAACTTAGACTTGGTGCAATTGCTTCACTGATCACACTCTTCCATCGATTATACTTAAAACGGAACTGTATTTGATTATTGCTCTTTTTCTACTCGCAAGTAATACACTTTTTGCTTGTAATATGCCTATTTCTTTTTCTATGTATTGTTTAGTCTTAATGATTAACTCTTTACTTCCTTTAGTAAATTCCATGGAAATAAGGCGAATACGTTGTACAGCATTATTAAGGAGATGGAAAATCAATGAAAATGCTGTTATTTTCATGGGAATTCACGATTTGTTTTAAATTTTGTAGAAACAATTCGGTACGATAATGATGGAAACACAAGTCTCTATGTCTAGGAATCATTAGTTTCTATGAATCCCTCATGCTAGTCTTATAAAAAGGAAATGACCTGACGCAGGGAGTTAAAATTAACGGTAATCAGAGACAATGTTGAACGTTATAAGCGCCATATTACCTGTATTAGGTGCTATACGCAAATCATGTGTAAAAATAAAAGAACCGCAAGGCAAACACCACTTCGCGACGACGCAGAGATTACGATGATTGTAGCGTAAAGTTGGTTGCTCATTAGCGCAATACCTCCCACCGAAGTAGTAGTGGTTCCCATTCTCGGGTTCCGTTCCGTGAACGGGGTTCGGCTCCGCTAAGTGCATGATGTCAATCATCGGATCACATCAAAACACAACGCCGGCCGGGAGAGGGTCTCATCGATTGCCGAAACGTGGACCGAACCGTGAGCCTCCACCTAACGAGGGGACACACGGCGACAAATTATCTCACCTACCCAACCCCCCAAACCGGATGCCATTTTCCATTCCGCAGCGGCCCGCTCTAGCCACTGCGTTTCTTTTCTGGTTTATTTTATTTTGCCGTTTTTTTCTTGCGTAGCGGCACTACTTGCTTTGATCCGTTCCGGTCCAGTGGTGCCGGTGGTGGCCCTTAAGCCGATTGTGATTCAAATTTCTTCCTGCCACGAGCAAACGCGCGAGAGAGAGTCTGCCAAATTGCTAACTGGCGCCCGGCCATTGTGTGACCCAGCCGCCTTAACGGTGGAAAAGCGCGGCCCGGTACGCCTTCTCCGTATTCAAATGGTGCCCTGTTTGGAACTGGAATTCGTTCCCGTTTTCCCGGGCAAAGTTTTCCTAGCGCAACCATTGCGCACTCCGACGGGCTTGTCTACTTGCCAGCCTCGCCGTGCTACTATCGCTGCGGCCACCGGGCGTTACTACAGCGCCGGCCGGAGTGAACAAAAAAATCCGCGCCAACCCAGCGGCAAATAACAACAACAGAAAAGGAGCACCGGGAAAACCGCCAAGAAAACCGGCATCGGCCCGAAGCCGGTGCGCCGGAAAAGGCGTTACCCATTCATTAGATGTGGAGTAATTAACGCGCATTGCGGGAAAAAAGGAAGCGAAAAAAATCAAACAACATAATTAACTTTTCGTGAGTGCAATGGCGCGGCCGGGCCTGGGCCCGGGCAGCGATGGAATCATTTGCCAGGCACACACCAGAGCCAGCGAAAGCGCCACTCATAATTCGCAATCCGTCGCTAGTATGCACCGCGGCCACCTCCGACAAACCTAGTACCTCTTCAAAACGTGGGTCCCGCTGCACAGAGGCACCGTGAAATGGTTGAAGGTATAATTACTATTTCGGTGCGCCGGTGTGCTCCTTAATGGAGTCGGTGGCGCGAAAAAATGTTAATAGAGGCGTTAGGAAAATATAATAAATCCTCTTAGCAGCGGGCAGCGACTTCAAGCGCAGCGCTAGAGACGAGCAAGCAGCGGCCAAGAAACGGAGAAAAATTGAACCACGTAATGGAAACGGGATGGACGCAGAAAGATTACGTATCAAATTACGCCGAGTGTGGGCTCTCCCGGTTCGTTCTCAGGCGCGCGAAACATAAACAGAACTGTTTCGGCCGTCCTTGTCGCTGTCGTTGTCCGACACAGCGTCTTGTAATTTGATATAATAAGCGCTGGCCTGGCTCTTGGTAAGCGATAAATTCGGTGGCCACCGAACGAATCTGCCTAGGATGCAGCACATTCCCGGGCCCGGCCACCGGAAGGTTTATTGTTTTTATTCGTCCTGACATTTGCTGATCACACTATTGTGGCTCGGAGCCAATTCGTGCTGTCAATACAATGCGCAGGATTTTTGCGTGCGCTTCAGGGGCAGAGCGGCACTGGAACTCCACAGCCGTACTCTCGGGCGGAAGGAAAGTATTTATTGGAATCCTGGATCCGGGCAGGGGTATAACTTTCTCCTTCGGTGCGCCACTTTTAAGGAACGGTCCCGTTCGTGGTACAGCCGGTGAGGCGGCTAATAGGTAATCGAAACCTCCGCCGAAAGCTTTGTTGATTAACCGGATACGGCACCATACGCCTGAGTGCGAGCCCAGCGTGGGTAATTGTGGTGGAAGCCCCAAACGATTTTTCCTAAACATATCCGACATGTTAAGGACTGAACGGTGGCTTCTCGATTGCCATTGCGGGGACAGTTTGGTGTTTCACACGAAGCACACTAATTTGACTGTTTGGTTGAACAACTGTATTGATGAAATTGGCCAAAGATGAAAAACATTGTGCATCGATTATTGAATTTTTAACTTAAAACTTCTTCCCAAGTATCCCAAACCAATTGTGCTGGACTCGCACAATAACGTAACCGATTACTATAGGGTATTTTGTTTGAGGGTAATTTACAATTAAGTTTCAGGTTCACCGTTATCACCTTCAAATTAAAATATTAATGTGAGTCCGAGTTTCTGGAGTGTTGTTTCGTAATCTTTTCCCATCCTGTTTGTTGCGGACGCGACGAATGTTCGTCTTAAAACTCTCATTTGTTGCTGGTTGATTGTTACATTATTGTTAGACGATCCATTCGACCTCCAATCCATGAACTAGTGCCCTCAACCATCGTAGACATTAGTTCGCGAAAGAGCCCAACAATATCTGAATGATGGAAAACTCCGGAAATATTGTTCTGGTCCGTTTCCGAATTTTGGAAATAGAATCGTTTTCTTTCAAGAGTATCCAAATGGAAATATTGCGTATTTTAAAAATAATGTTGTTGGAGTTGGTATTATAGCAAATGTAAATTTAAATGTTTTATCCCTAAGCGAATTGAAAGTGTAACATTTGTGTAATGACATGCCCACGTCCAGCACTGTTTACAATCATTACAAACCAGAAACCAGCATCGCAGCTTTATTGTAGAATTAAAATTCCGAAAATAGCTTTCATACCAATCAGCGTCAATCCACTTGCAAAAGACTCTTTACAAAACCATCGATAATGTTTTCCGGTGGAACCCGCATGAAGGACGCTGGGTGGGACTCCTGGCGCTAATCCCTTCCGTTTAATCATTGTCAAGATAAGTAACAAAGAGTGGTGCTCGTCGAACGGGAATCCCACAAATCCTTGCCCGCTGTGATTGTGAGCCATTTTCCTCGAGTTCAAAGCATGGCCAGCGACCGCACAAACCAATTCGACGTTATCTTCGTGTGAGGACGCGGAAGAAAAAACAGAGGAACCCCACGAATCGAAAGTGCTCCGCTTGGAAGACACAAGACGTTCGTTTGTTCACTTTAAGAGGGTTTGTGGTACGGTATAGAAAAAAACTTTCATTTTAAAACCGTCACTGTAGTACGCTGTGTGTGCATCTGGCCGATTGTGAGGGGCTTAGAATTAGAAGGCAGCCCGCAGCCCGAGCGCCAGCGGGTGGTGTCTTTCATCCCACTTTTTTGGCGGTCCCCACTTTTATTGGTCCAATGAAAATTTCCGCCATTTGCCATTTCGATTGAAAACTGGACCGCAGATGTGCGGGATATAATTGAAATTAATTATGTCATCAAGGCAACTAACGTTTCGTTGCTGAGCGAACTGGCGTCAGCTCAACAATCGAGCGGTGCGTGGTCGTCTCAACAATTTGGCCATTTAACAATCGCATTCATCAACCGAGTTATTCGGACCTACTTTCGGTTTATGTTTTTATTAAAACACAAACCCGCTCTATGTTGTGAGTGATCAATGTAATAATTTACCTAAACAGCAATATTTCAGTAATACTTTAGGTAACATTTCGTGGGCCCTTCGACACTCCAGGAAAATTGATAAATTAGCTTCTGAAAAGTGGTTCATTGCGTATTTTTGAACAAAATTTCAACATCGATGCAGTTTTGCAGAACAAATTTAAATGTTTATATTCATGTTCATGCAGATGCCGCACTGGCGTCTTCCGAAATGGAATCAATTAATTCAAGTGGTAGGGACAATGGAGCTACCGTCAAGCACGACGATAACAAAAAATCGATAACTTCTTGTACTTTTCAAACAGTGTGTTGCACAACAATAGGCTTGTTTCACGTGACCGGTTTATCGATTTTTACACATTAAGATTGTTTGACATAAAATTAGTCTCAAGGTATTGAGTACCAGAATGGAATAATATTTAGCTTGCTTACTAACATGATGTTTAGTTTGTGCATCAAATAAATATTTGTTACACCAGTTTACGAATTTTATGATGTTAAATATTTCGCCCTTTGATTTTGTAAAATAAAAATAGGATAGCAACCTTAAGTATTCTGCAGTACCGTACAAACGGATGAAATGTAACACAAAAACACTCTAAAATGTTTTTCGAAAACCCTAATGATGGAATTACCCTAACAAGTGCTACCCACCGTGCGTAAGGGATAAACTGTAAGTAAAACGGGCCACTAAATGCTCGTTTTAAATGCGCCGCACCATCGAACATCCGGTGAGTGCACCGAGTGCAGCTCCGCAAATCCTCGTAGCAGTTCGTTATCTACTACCACGATGATGCTGGCCCAAACTTTGCACATCTTTCGAGCCATCGTCGTCCTTCCATTCGGCGCTGGCCCACGGTATCTCGTGCCCGGGCCGCCACTCGACACCACCACTCTGCCACTGGCGCTGACAAGATTCAGCCAATCAATAACGAACTAATTACTGTTTTAATTAACATGTTCTCATTGTTAAATCAGTAATAAAATTACAGATTTTACGACTCCGTCGTTTAAAATACTACGATTCCTGCGTTCCTTCCTCACCGCCCGCCGGGATAACCAGGATTTCCCCGGACGCGCGCCAGCCTGGGCTGGACCCAGCACCAATACCCGGGTCCTCAGTACACGACGTACCGAGGAAGGTCCTGCTTCGTTGCGGTTCGGTCCTTTCGACGCTCACAATTTTCGTGTCCGTGCCCGTGGAGATTGCCGTACAATTCATTCATTATTCGCTAATTCCATTTCGGTGTCACCGGTGAACCGAAACTATCCGAGAGGAGCCCACGGAATCGAGCATAAATCGATGCAGCAACTGCGGAGCCATCAAAAATGTCCCAGCAGCCGTTGCTAGGGGCGACACCTGTGGAAAAACGGTGGAAACTGTGTGGAAAACGGCTGGCCACGCCTTCTTCTCGCCGCTCGCCATTCTGTCGCTGCTATGTATATAACGCCATTATGTATATGGCCCAGTCGTTAGCTCGAACTGTCCATTCGATTTGCAGCCATTGTGTGCCAGTGTGCTGTCGGCGACCCAGCAGCTAACACAATTTACCACTTTTCCCAGTGCTGAGCCCCGGTTTTTTGCCCGTCGCGAGCTGTCGAGAAGATGCATTTCTCGTGCTGAGATTAACTGAGCAATTTGCATCTCCGCGCAAAGCCAGCATCTGTGTTTACGTGCGTGAGAGAGTGAAGCTGCGGATGAATCTTCCCAGGAATCAAATTGAATTGAATCTTCCCACCCGTTTGCCCATTCAATTATCTGCGTCCTGGTGCCACTGGTCATCCCGCTCTACTCACTGATACGAACCCCGTCGAACACTCGAACACGCCCTGTCGACAGGCCGAGAGAGGGGAGAAGCAAAGCAAAGCAAACCAGGCGATAACTACTTGCCAGGATAACCAGGATAACCAGGGTTGGAAATAATCCCCAGGAAATAATCACCATGGCGTCAAACCACCCTCTCCAGGCCCTGTGCGCGTGTGCGTGTTGGGGTGTTGAACGGCGAAATCGAGATGAGGACGGAAAAACTCTCCTCAGTTTCATTCAGCACCGCCAACAACGACCACGTTTTCGGGAGCTCCGGCCGACCGACTCGGTTGCGTGGATTTTGGTTGCGTGGCCGCTCTCTTGGTTGTGTATCGTTCCGGCGTGCAACGCGAATATTCGTGGCGTTCGAAACCACTGTCACCACTAAACAATAGTACCAAACGAGAGTTTTCTTCCTTTTTTTATTTCGTTACGTGTCGCTGAAAAGTGCAGAAAATGTGGCCAAAGTGCGTGACGGTGTTTGTCACGCCACTAGTCCCGGTGGCGAAATAATGGATGGTTTAGTCACGAAACGGGTTGTCTACGATGGATCCCGAACGAGGCTCCACTGGGGCCCAACATCCGGCGAGATAAACATTTGCCAACCGTGAATCGAGAGGCGTGAATTCGTGAAATAAAACGTGCAATCAATGGCTGGTGGCGGTGACGATGTCTTCTCGAGGCTCCTCCGTGTCCTTCGTTCGCAAAACCATGCCTGCCGCCCCAGATAGTAGTACATTATTCGCGTGAGCCTTCGTGATTGTCGAGTGCAGTGTGTCCGCAGTGCAATGCCGGTTCCCTCACCTAACCCTGCACATTAGCCACGTTTCGAGTGGTCCGCGTGTTGCGTCCCGAGGCCAAGGCGCCTCGCGTGAGGTAGTGACACAGAAAAACAGAAAGATAAATAACAAGCTGGCAACGGGAACGGCAGCGGGGTTTGGGAAAGAATGAATCTTGAGACGCTGCCCAGGTCAGAAACAATACACGTTACAGCGCCAGCCGCCGCAGCCGCCGCCGCCGCCGCAGCAGCCGCGGCCCTTCACAGTCACAGCAGCAGCACCAGCGGCAGCAGCAGCAGCAACCGTCCCGTCCAGACCATGCCCCAACGATCCCCGTTCGCCATCCAGGAGCTGCTCGGCCTGGGCAGCAGCGGCGAGTCCGCACGGCCCTCGAGCGGCGTCGTGTCCGCGGTCACTCCGTCACTCTATCCGACGGCCGGCATCGGGCAGGCCTCGTTCGCGGCCGCGGCCGCCGCCGCCGGATGTGCCGATCCGCACCAGATGCAGATGGCCGCGGCGTCCCGGATGGCGTACTTTAACGCCCATGCTGCGGTCGCCGCGGCCTTCCTGCCCCACAACATTGGCGGCGGAGGATCGCTGCAGCTGCACTCGGCACAGTCGGCCAACAGTAAGTACCGTAGCAGTTGACTTCAGCTGACCACGATGAAGGATCTCCGTTTTGCTCCCATGATCCCCGTGATGAGCTTGATGATCTACCCAAATGGTCATTTAATCATGTTTTGCGAATTGTTTTCTTATTGCTGCTTTCCGAGCTTTCACTAACCTACCTGTTCTGTTACTTCAACAACAAACTGCGCCTAAAAGACAAGATACTTTACAATTTGTGTTATGTAAAGTGCGTGATTGCCTTACTACCTACTTGGTATTTTGCTTATATTTTTGTTTAAAGAAGCTTTGAGCTGCAAGAAATAGTTTGGCAATGACAAGCCAATATGTTGCAATCAAGTCTTTGTTGAAGCACAGGATTTCATTTTATAGTACCACCTCTTATAGGAATCGATATTCCAAATACTTTTTTTTTAACAATTGTTCTTAGTTAAATTGTTCTTAGAGCCATGGTTCTAGTATGATCAGCAACATTTGCTTCCTATCGTGATCGTTTGAAAGGTTTAATTTTTTTTTTATTGACCATTTATGATTAATTAATTATATGATTATTTTGCAAGAAATCATCTAAACACATTTCACAACCAGAGGAAGGAATTTGCTATACAAAATAACCGCCAGACTAAAATATATTGCAGCCGTCTTACTGATCGTACACGAAAGATTGGACAAGTAATGTTAAATCAAAATTTGAAATAAAGGCAACAAAATCGGAAAGTATGACAATTATAAATTAATTGTATTACAGACATCAAACAGATGAATTGCATTATCCAAAAGCAATGAGCCTCCTCCCGCTAATGAGGCATTTGATCTCATTACTCAACATTAACCCGCATGTTCCATATTTAAGTGGTGCTCAAATTATTTGCACCTGAGTCGTAAATCGTCATGATAAAAATTATTGGAGCTGTACATTATTTTTATTTTACTTTCAAAAGCATGATTTTTATAAATTTTGTTGATTGACGTTTGAGATATAATTTATTCCTTGGCTATTTTTTTCATGGCATATCGATTAATTGGTCACAGAGTGCCTGAACTTGAACCCTATGACAGTGCATTGACTCGAATGATTAGTTGAATTAGAGAAAATTACGGTTCAGTTCGTTTAGATGAACGCAAAAAAGATTAACCACAAGCTATGATTGGCTTTGCTCTACCACCATTCATGATATGATCATAAATGTTACAATTTAACCAAAATGTAGATATTCCTTTTTTTAACATGTCAACCAACAACCTAACACTTCATTCGTCCCGGTCAATGTTCGATGAAAAAAAAGGAACCATCCCCCAGACAGCAATAGATTAACAGAAATCTATTTTGCCACGCTCGCGGTCTGCATCGAGCCAATTTCACACGTTTAACCCTAAATTGCCACCGTTCGGCCTTTACCGGCGAATTAGTCCAGCGCCAGGGGCGAAAAGCACGGTGGCTCGGTGCAACATCGCAGCGTGACACGGGTCCTTGGTCCTGCAACATCGTCCTTGCTCCTTGGTGCATCGAATATGTTGTGCAACACGGGGCTGCTCACGCAAGCCAGACTGGCCAGATTGTGCAACTCGCAATGCATTCGCCGGCCTTTGAGCGCTCCGAACGGTTTATTTCCATCTTTCCGGTAATGAGATCGCTGGTCCCTTTTTTTGTTTGTGGTCAGTTCCTTGGTTCCATTGGCTGTACAGTTCTTGAGGTGTAGCAAAATGGACAGCGCTGTTGGTGAGTTAGCTTGGAGTGATTAATCATTCGAACCGATTGAGTGATGATTGAGTGATGCAAAAAATGGTTTCTTTGTGGCGCAGTGAAATATTGAGTGCAGTGCATCAAACTCCTAATTCTAAGGTGTAGGCTAAGCAAAGTGTTTGCAAAACATGACCACGATTGAGAATGAATAAAAAACCAATGTGAAAGACACTCTATTTGTAACAGGATAAGAAATTTGTTGAGTTTATTTTGGTAACGTCTGAAGACACTCTTTCCCATCTAAATAGACCGTTTCCCGTCGGCATTCGGTTTCGCACGGTAATGTCGGTACGTCCATTGGTCCTCACGGTTAGTGATGCCATAGTCACAGTGTAACTGTTGTCGTTTGAATTGCACAATCTGTGAAAATAAGATATGCTTCGAAAAGCAAAACTAGCATGGATTTACAAAAGCATCTCTCATCGAGTACGAGCCACTCTAGAAATTAACAAACGTTTTGCTAGTCTTGGTTGAAGTAACTATGAAACTTATTTTGATGTTTTTAACTATTCGAATGTTGGCCATTGTACATGGAATCACCACACTAAAACGAGTTTTCCTAAAACGGTGACTGATGAGTGCAAAAGTTACAACTTGCCATGCCGTACACTCCGCACGAACGGTAACTCTGCTGCTGTCCGTTGTAATCCCGGAGCACTAATGCTACTTTTGCACGACTTTCCCTGCGTGGTTTATTGATTAGTCTAATTGGAACAACTCTTCTAGCGAGCCTGTGGCAACAACAGCGGTAGAAAAAAATGGAAACAGGACGAGGATGCTAAATGAGAATAGAATACGACAGCAGCAGAAGCAGCGGCGACAGCGGCATCGGAGAGAAGAAATGTGCAAATTCTGGGCAAACATAAAACCCTGGCCACACCGGGGCATGGTGGTGCCACGGGGCAGAGGAGGTTGAGGAAATGAAAGATGCAAGGACCAAAAAAAGGGAAAACAGGAATAAAACACATACACAGAGCCATAAAGCAGTCCGCGGACGAGAACGCGCGAGAGAGAATAATAAAGCCAAAATTTAAGGTGTGAAATAAAACAAACAAATGGAACCGTTTTACACACTGCCACACCGGGTCCACCGGGTCGGCCCGAATCCTTTCGGGATGGTGCAACCTGAACCGAAAGGGATCTCGCCAAACCCGGCCAAGCGCCGTAGCCAAGGGCCGGAGGAGAGATGAAGAGGCGCTCCGCGCCCAGCGGAGCCCACGGAATTGGAATGTACCAACTTTTGCCAACCTGGTCCAAGCTTGCGTCTCGCACCGTCACGTAGCGCTTTCTCGCCTTCCTGCTCGCGCAGATACACTGACGCACACAGACACAGTGGCAGGGACGACATAAGGACGCACGTAAAACTCTACACGTTACCATTGTTATCAGTACACACCTTGGCCCCCGAGGGGGCGCGGGGAACCGGGTGACGCGCGGAGTGGCCCTTACGTGTGGAAGGGCTCAACCATGCGTCGCGTTTAAGGGCACGGCAACCGCGGGGAACCGGCTACCGGCAACAGGGGAACATCATTAGCCCGCCGCCGTTGCTGCCGTTATTTTTCTCCTATTTGGTTTACTCTTTTTATACGGACTACGGTTTCTGTCTAGGTGTATGTGTTCGAATCTATCTTCCTTCTCTTTCCATGCCCCATTGTTTCCTATTTTATCTGTTTCATTCGCAATTCAATTTTTTCTTAGCGACCTAATCCCACTTTTTGCCGAATGTTGGCACAGGGTGGTTCCAAAAACGGATGGCAAAATTTTGCCTCCAGAATCCCGGACTGGCAGCACTGCCCAGCGAAGGGAAAAAGAGGAAAAACTTTTACACACTCACACGTACACAGGCAGGGTGAAAGCCCAGACGAGAAAATTAACATCGCCCGAGGAACGCCCGGCGCCACCGGGCAGGACGGTGTCCGATGGTGACGGTGGTTGCAGGGATTTTTCTCATTTCTCCCCGGGTGCCCGGGACATCCCGTGCCGTGGGGGGGCGGTGGCCGGTAGGTGGCGGTGGGCAGGGAACAAAGGCAAATAGAGGGAAGTCGTTCCCGCTAATAAAGTGGGTTAATCTGCTGCACTGCGCGTTGGCTGGCTTGCTGGCCTGGCTGGCGCGGCCTGGCTGCCGGTGCTCCTGAGGGCTGCTGCCATTGACACTCGTGCACCCGGAAAAAACCACTGCAACCCGCCGGGTGGGTGGCAGGAGGAGATGAGTTTTCACCTCGTGAAGCGCAAGGGCTAATTAATGCAAAAAGGACATGCACTTCCTGTATGTATATATGGGGGCCCCGTTCGCTCGCTGGTTTTGCAGCAACGCGGCGCATGCAGCCTGTCCCAAACTAGGTGCCGGTGTCTCTCAATGTATGTAGTGTTTATTGTTGCCTTAATATGCAACTAACACGCAGACATGCGGTGGTCGTAGAAAATACTTTTTTCCCTCACGCCCAGGGCCAACGGCCAGCATCTCGTTAAAACACAGGGTGTGTCATAATAGGATGTGCCTCGTTAATTGCTACTATGCTTCTTCGGTTTCTTCTTCCTGTTCGCAGCCATCGAAGCAATCCGTTTAACGCATTCACCAACAACAATGCACTTTCGCCGGTCAAATCTCGCTTGGTCACTTTGTTGCCGGCCAGCAATTATTCACTTAAACATATGCTCCCTGCGGGGAAACAAAACAAAATCGCCACATCGCCTTTCCCGTTGATCCTGATCGTAATCGGTCCACTCCACCCGGGGTTTTCACCAAGGATTTGGCATCGATTCGGGCCGACCTCGGGAAAGAATAGAGTTCTACGAACCCGCACTGCTCTTTTCTTTCCGAACTCACCGAACATATGAGCAGTCACCCTGTGCCGATGACCACCCCGTACCCGGGATGTGTTGGGCCCGAGGATTGGGCCGGATTTGTTTACGGGTCCCCGAGCCCCGTGTTCAAGTGGTTTATTAATCTGTTTTTCTGCGAACACTCGAAGGCGCTCAAGGATTCGCCGGTAGCGCTGCTTGGCCACTTTCTTCCCTCGTGAACCGTGCAGGAAAGCTGGTCGGAAAAATAGGCAAACGGCGGGGGTGTGGGGGGCAGAGTGTCCCGGTGTGGGCGCGCGCAGAAGAATCGCACAGCGTTCGGAAGGAGGTCCCGGGAAGAAGGACCCGGAATTCCGCTGAACCGAGAAGCTTGCGGTGGCGGGCGTGAGTATCAAATTTCGGCCCATTTTTTTGCCAGTCCCTGTCAGCCTGCTTGCTCGAGGCCGAGGGCACTCGAAAAGGATTCACAGGATATTCAACACACTTACGGATGACATTCCGAAGCCAATGCCCAACGACGACGATGATGATGATGATGACGGATTGCTGTCGACGTGCATAAGGTCGAGAGCGGTCCACAAACGAGCATGCAAGAGAGGGACGGCATAATCGGCTGGGCATAAAGGATAAATGGCAGCGGAAAAATGAAGCCCTGGAAAGGGAAGAACCCGTCAAAAGAACGCACGAAGAAGGTGAGAAAATTTGTAAAACAAAATACAAATCAAAGGCAATCTTGTCACGAGCGAGCTCATGAGATGAGATAAGCGCAGGACGAGATGCCATGAGCGAAAGAGAACGACCGACCGGCCTGCTGGTACCTTTTTGGCGAACTGGCGTTTCGAGGGCTTTCGGGTTGCTAATAGCGACAGAGAATGGGCGATCAAAAGGATTGAACTGAATGGGAAAGAAAAGAACCGAAGAGGCGATAAAATCGAGCTGAGAAATTGGTAATCCTGTAAAAATAAACCGCCTACGGTTGTGGCTGTGTTGCTGTTGTTGTTTTCGCTCGCTCTGTGGCTCTTGACTACCGAATTTCCCGTTTTGTTGTTCCGTAAACCTATCCACCCCGTCCCGTGTGCCCTGCCCGCGTGCCAAAGGACTCTCGGGCGTTTCGAATTTCGGTCCTCGCTCTTGCTGTTGCTGTTGTTGTTGTTGCTGCTGTCGATTGAGGCGAGACAACCTTTCTAAAAAAAAAACAGAAAAATACACCACACATTACCAGATACCAAAAACCTCCGAAGGAATGCTGCGGAAGGCATTGTGTTGGGTTCCTTTTGCTGCCACGCCACGCCGGAACGGAAACGGATGAAATGGTCTTTCACCACCTCGGCCACCACAATAGGGGCCGGGTTTCGGCGACGACGTTAATGATATGATGACACATGCAGCCTCAACCTAGTTTATGCTATTTATTAATGTTTTTTTTTTCGCTCTTCCGACGATGGAATTTCTCATCCTTCACACCTTTGACCCTCGCCCACACTGGAGACTCGGAGCATATTTTGTCGGGCTGCTGTCACCTCTTGTAAACTTCGCAACCCACCACGGGGATCGCTAAACGAGCTCCAAGCGACGGCGAGATAACCTTATTTTCACGCCGACAGCCCTGACGGACTATTATTCGTGTACCGTTGGCGTGCGATCCTCGGCTACAGACTGCCGACGGCTCATGCGCGATACTCCACCGCGCGCGTACTACTTTTTCAATTTGTCAATCGGCCCCGACCAGCCCCCAGCAGGCCTTCACGGTTGGCAATTGGTGTGTGGGGCCGTCCGTCAATCGGTGCGATCGATGCAAACGATTTTTCACTCCGCCGAGGATGACGTTGCCATCAGGGTGTTCGTGTCCGCCCGCAAAAGGCGTTACGAAGCGTTACGGGGCACTCCGCGGTGCCTTTCAGTTCAGTAATTGGAGTGATTTCATCGCCGCCATCGGAGAGCCGGGAATCGGGTCTCCCAAAGGTGGATGGATCGATGTCGGCCCGGGGGTGTTACGGTACAGGGCGTCCCGGTGAGCCCACGGTAAACGGGCCCATTCACTGTCGACCATCGGTCGCAGAGGCTTTGTGCAGTGAAAAGGTTGACTGGAAAATGATTGAATAAATATTGCTTCGGTAGTCGCGGACACCGTTCGATTGCGCGGTTGTTTGTCATTTCTCGCCCTATCTTCGATCGAATAGACCACGCAGGACCACGTGCTACGCTAAACGAGTAAACGAGCTGGGTTCAGGTGACTTTTCTGCTAACCGTGTTCAAGGCATATTGTTTTGTTGGATGGTTAGAAACACATGATAAAACATATAATTATCTAGGTTTTTCTTTGATATTTCGAAGGTTTCATTTTACAGTGTTATAGAGTAAATTTTTGATAGATTTCGAAGGCTATGTTTCAGAAAGTTACAGGAACTTTCAGGAACGTTTCAGGAACAACCTCAAGACCGTAATTCAAGTTGCTATTGCTGAAATAGGACCAGACAAAATCGAAAATGTACTCAAAAATAGAACGATCGAATGAGCTACTGCCAAGCCAATCTTGGTGAACAGTTTACCAAAATCGTTTTCTATACAAAATAATAGTTCAAGCATCGAATAATATTCAGCCGTTTTTTTCTATAACTTATTCGGATTCCGATTATTCCGATTCTTGGTCAATTGAATGTCTTTCACTTAGAGACAACTAATCAGGGCAATGCAGAGTATTGAGATTCCAATAATCACTATTTGATGTCTAGATAGTCAGTTTATTTTAAAACCGTTATTTAGGTCAGTCAGGTAGTCAGGGTCAGAAATTTTTGCTCCGTTATGAGTTTATCGTTTGTATACCGTGCTCTTGTTGTTCGTCCTTTATTTGGATATGTTTATTTGGTTCTGCAAGCTCAGAGTCAATCACGATCGAGCCGAGAAATCATAGCGATCGAGAATCATAGAGTGGTTCGATCATTTCGCGAGGACTGCAATGCTTAAGGTTGGATCGCAAAGGCTTGAAGAGCATGAAAATTGCAGGGTTATGGGGATCGTTACTTGTTACTCACAGTTTGACCTTAGCATAGCATTGAACATAGAATCTTGTCAGATATGCGTGCATATGTATGTGTAAAAATATGAGTAGCAGCAGGAATGAGTTGAATGAGAGCAGGAATGTTTATCCTATCAATCCAATCATAAAAACCACAAGTTGTTGTTGGTACATAAAGCTGTTCGGAAGCTTGATTTCCTCTTAAGAAAACTATAGTATTTCCATAACTATGTGGCAGTGTGGCAAGTATTCACACAGGGCCACTAGGCAAATAGACCGGTTGACTTCAGTATTAATATCTCAAGGTTTCACTTCCCCCGAATGCATATTTCATTTACGAATGTTTTATGATTTACTGTGACTTCCTCTAATTGGTTTCTAATAACGAGTGGCGCTTGCTAACATCGGAACAGTAATTTTGGGAGTTTTTTTATTGGTTCACGCCTGCAGAAGGCAAATCACCCCGAACCCTAATTATCGACCCTAGTTTGGCGCGCGCGGCTGTTCCGTTAGTTTTAGGTGGCCGGTTCTCCTTTATCGATCCAGATATGACAGCTGGTGGCCAGAGTGCTACGCAGAAAGGCGTGGCCACCCGGCTGTACGCCGGAACAGCAGGATTTGTCAAGTAAATTTCTAGTGCTTTTCTGATTCGTGTATTAGATCCGTGTATTATTCCTCTTTTCGTCATTGACAAGATAGTTTAAATTAAACTACTTACTTTGTATATTAAGTACTTCAATGCTCAATTTGATGAGACAAAAATCCACTGATCGTTCCCACGGATTGGCGTTAGAAAACCCAGTTCTTTTGCTATGCTGCCCAACCAACCGAGTTTTGTAAAAATGTTCAATAAAACATTACTCGACGTGACCCAAGAAAGGAGTCAAATTGAAGTTGATGTAAGCCGCTAGTTAAGCATTCTGGCACCACACAGCACACGCAAACTATCAACCCTAAGTCATTTGGGTGATGTGGAAAAACTTAAAGCCACCGCGCGTTGAAATATTCATGCCAAGAAGTTTGTCCACTACTTCTGCCGGGCCCTTATTAGACACTAAGCACCGATTGGGAGTCCGGAGTTGTACGCTACTTTTGCGTGTACTCCTCGCTCGGCGCTCCTTTGCTCGTTTGCAGTTTGAATTTATTTCATTATATGCCACGCTCGGCGGCTCGACCGTCTTCTGACTACTTCGGGAGGGTCGAAATCGGTAAGGTCGTCCTGCCCGGTCGACCTGGGCCCCGGGTTTCCTATCGTAACGCAATTTGCACACCACGCTCGCCAGTCTGCCAGTTGCGGGAAAGTCGTTTAGGGATCGACCGACGCTCTGGGGAGACATGCGCACCAGCGATGGCCGGCCTTCGGTGGCAGGATATGCGCCCAGCGAGCGAAACAGGGACCGGGGACACAGAAATTCGGGTGAGATGTGTACCTTGGTGGCCCTAAAACCGGCGGTGGGAGCGACCCACTACGGTGTCATGTCCTTGGGATGTTCCGATAAATGTTTAATAACCTCTCGCCCCATCCCGTCAGCTAGCGGCCTATCAGCGCGGGGACTTTGTTTGCCTTCGGTTGGCGTTGTTTTTGCAATTCTACTGCCTTCGAGCGTCCTTAGCACTCGTCTGGTGCTGCTGAGGTTTGGAGAGAATAACATTTCGATTACTCCGAACACCTCGGAATAAATTATTAGTTATCTCATTTCGGCAGCAAATTTCGGATCGGCCGTAAGGGGATAAGCAATTTCCTTTTCAATGAAGTGGAACGTTTTCCATTAATAAGCACGATACAGAAATCCGATTTGATTCTTTTTTTCAGTTAACATTTCCGTGCAATGTTCTATATACTGTGGTCCTTGCTTTATAAGATTTTTAGAATGTCCGTCTCGCATGTTTGTACCATTATTTAACGTGTTATTTTCCCTACTCATGCTAGTCAACAACCAAGCTACCAAACAGGCCAACATAAGCAAAGATTTCTTTTACTTACTACTTCACTGCGATAGGCATGAAAGAGAGCTAAACCCTAATTTTAACCATAAACCTCATTAGCCATTACCACATTTGAATTCAAAAATCCTAAGGTATTTTTCAGTTTGAATTAAACCGTGCCACACACATCGATGATTGTATTGCCTCCTTAATCCCAAATTCCCAGCGGTGGAGGTCAATATTTTGATCGCCATTGTACGGATGCTTAATTACACATTAGTTGGGCCTATCAGCTCCCCATTTTCCTGAAAATGTGATTACGGCTAATATTTAATCATCAAACAAACTGTTTGGGTGTTCCATTCACGCGAAATACACTATTTCGTGCACTCAACAATCGTCCAGGTTTTCTATCGAATTAGGCATATCTGCTTAGTGTCCACAGCCCAATCAAAACATGTTAGGCACATTTAAGTGTTATCAACTCGGGCCTCGTATCGGGCCATCGGAGTTAATGGAGCATTCTCAATGGGGACCCCCGGATATGCCCAGGAGTCTACAGACACAGACGGCAATGATTTGGTATAATTAAATGATGATGTGGAAGTACGTACGAATGGCGGCCAGTAGGTTGGAATATAATTGTGTTAATGCACCAACACTGGGACTGCAAATGAAAAACGAAAAGTTTCGTTAGTTGTACCTGCGTAATATTTATTTAAATCTGCATATGATAAAGGTATCGCACAAAAACCTCTTCTGACTTCACATTGAAGGGTATAGTTTAGAATACCAAATCAAATTTGCAGTGTTTTAAAGATAGCCAAACCTGACATTGCAGAAGTATTTCAAATGTTTCTACAGGACGCTTTTCCTTAAGTTTTGCATAAATCGCCTGATGACGGTATAATAGTTTCTTAATCAACAATCCCTCGTGAACAACTTAATCCATTTTGGGGTTCTTAACTATTAGTTTCAATTGACTTAATTCTTCACTTTACTCAACTAAAACTATTCTGACGTCTCTTTTAATGCTTTTGGCAGGAACAATTGCTTTCTGTGTTCATGACCCGTAGAGTAAGATTCTGTTTTTCGGCTTTGCTTCAGTTTTGTTGCTTACATAGTTTACATAATACTAAATCTCAAGATTTGCACACTTAAAATTGAAGAAAAATAATAAAATGGCTGTAAAATTATGCGTAACGTTCCAAATGAACTTTAAATTAAAAGAGTTTATAAGGGCCATCTTAATTAACAAGATAACGCAGATAATAAGTCCTACGTCGAGAGTCTCAAAGATGTTCAGGCTGTTGGCCGTTGTTACATGGTAAGGCTATGATGCCCTCAAGTAGTAAGTCGGAATGGGTAATGAGACCGAATGAGAATTAATTTTGTAGAACCTAATCAAGGTTTAAACAAATGCAATGGAGCTGCCTGATTAATCTCGAAATACAAGAGGAGATCCGTTGATGTTTGTCAACTGTTGATACATGTTCCATCGTATTTTCAATCACATTTTTACAATAAACAAACAATTTTTATAATAAACATTTCTATAATAAACAAGTCACATTTATATATGCATCATGCAAGGCGCTTCTTGTGCCATTTCTACCACTTATGTGCCAGAGAGTCTTTATGATCAATCTTATGTGTACAGAAGAAGTAGTGCCTCAACCCTTTGAACAACAGAAGTAATATAAATTACCGGTCTATGCATCGTATTTTATATTAGTACCACAGCATCATATTTGGATCTTACTGCACTCCTAGGTATATTTGGTACATTTGCTTAGTTGGTCACCAAAACGAACGAAACCCGAGTGTTTATGGCTACGCCATTCTTTTCAAATGACACGCTTCGTTACCTTTTCTGAAAAATTACAAACCGGACGCGAATCCATGGAAAATTCGTTCGTTCAACTTGTTTACTGCGACGTTCCAAAACCCCAGCACGAAAACTAGTCTCCTGCTGGCCGATCTGGGAAGCGGAACTTTTCACAAGCTATCAGGTGAACGATATTTCCTGCTCGTTAGTCGCAACCACTGCCGACTGGCCCGGGCCCTGGGAGCCCGCGAGTTGGGAAAGCGGAAAGCAACGAAATTAGCTCTCCGACGATAACCCAGCTCACAGTCACAGTCGTCAGTCAGAGTCTGCCAGCCGGAGGTGCAATCCCACTTCCGGCGGTCTAGTGTACGGCCCGGGAGTCGGCCATTTTCACGACCATCACGGCACGGGTAAACTTCTGGTCTGGGCGCCACACCGACACATGCACACAGCACACGGGCTGAGTCGCCTGGGACTGCGAAAAGTTATCCCGACTGAGGGCGGCGGAGTAGCGTTTCGGATTCTGAGGCACAGTCTTCCTTCCTTCATGGCCGACCCTCTGGATGTACATGCACATTTACGCCACTTTACCCTCTATATACCCGGCCATCGCCCATGCACTTGGCGACCATTTGGTTGCCAGCAACATGGCCTGCCGGAAGAGACTCTCGGTTTTGTTTTTACCTTTTTTGTTTTTCGGTTTGAACAAGCTTCTCTGTGTGTATTCGTGAGGCCCTAGCGATCCCTTCTCCAAGGAAGTGGCGTCAGAGAGCGGTCATTTATTCGGATCGCGTGACTCGATTTGGAGGGGAAAAACACGCGACCGAAGCGAAGGGTGAATCGAATCGCTCCGGCGGCTTCTCCTCAGGCTGCTGTACATAATCGCGGCGCACACGACCGCCATTACGCGAGGAGTCGCGGCAAATTACAGTCACTTCAACCCATTTCGTTCTGTGTGCTCTCCCTGTATGTGTGAGCGTTGTGTCTTGCGCAATTCGCAATTGCGCAATGGCTTCGCGAATTCTCCGACCAAACGGATCGCCTCGGCTTCGAAAGTAGCTATCGCCGAAAGGACAGGAACCGGCCCCGCCGTCTAAGCATTCCGCTCGTCCTCCGCGAGACTGTTTGTTCATTTCGACTGCACAACGGCGGCTTTGTGATGAAAGCGGAAAGCGGAGCATTTCGGATGAACATCAGGGCCAAACAGAAAGACTCACATTTTCTTACACGCCGTGACATTGATGATTGAAGCGCACACCGCTCTCTCTCTCTCCGGTGAATCACTGTTTGGTCCTTGTTATTCTTTTTAATCACAATGACAAAGTGACACATGCACGCCCAACGGGAGGGGAGCACTAGCCCTTAATACTCTGCAACAACAGCAGGCTCTGCTTCCCAAAATGGGCACAATAAACAGATTAAAAAGGATGCTCACAATTGTTGGCTTGAATGTAATAAAACTATTGTCAACTAATTTTCTGTAGAATTAACATTGTTACGAAATATTTCATTTCGTAACGATCGGTAGTCGCAAACATCGCCTGGCGATTGGTGACAGGTCGCAAACATCGCCTGGCGGCGATGTTTGGGAAAAAAGGCAGAAGATATAAGCTCGGGAGGAGCGGAATTCGGGGCTTTTCGCTAACGAAACCCGGAGAAAAATAAAGTAAATTTTTGCTCCCGCAAGGCACGGGCCTACCAGAAAAAAACGAAGTAGCCGGGGTTATTCGGGGCGAGGAGTCAAGTCCTGTTAGTAAAGAAATTTTCTAACAAACATACTAACTTGGATCGACACGTCTGTCTGTTCTGAAGACACTTCACTGAACCGAGTGTAAAATAATAAACAGAAAATGCAAACCAGCCATCTTGGATTGACGTCACTGTAGGTAAAAATTGTTTGCAAAATCGTTTCCTGTAAGCATAGTTACTTGCCGCAAGTTCACCAGCAATGTAAAACGCATCTTAAGGTTTCAATTTTTTATTTATAAGTCGCTTCATTATAATATTACATGTTAGCTCATAATATTCTCATATAAGAGGGCTAATACCTGCTTTACATTTCATGTTTTATATGAATTAGTAAATGAATCACCTCATACCTGACAGTGGTTCCCGTTTGGAAATTACTGAATATCTTTGTATGCAAGGAATAAGAATTCTACGATAAGAGCTGGAGCTCATAATCATCGTAATAGTCCTTAAATTCGAATATAAATCAAGTTATTGTGCTCCTAAGCTCCATTCCAAAAATAGAAAATGTGAGACTTGTCACGGATACAATATTTCGATTGACAGGTATTTGTTTTATCCTCACGTTTTACGCTTAATTGCCTCTTCAACAAATTTCATTATTACATTAGGATCTGTGAGGGGTTTTGGTGCTTTTCCTACCTACTCTGCACAAAAGTCTTTGGTTGGAAGGGCTCACTCAACATTCTCTGTCGCCACAATTGACTATCCTAATCTACATGGCAAAAAAAAGTTATCGTTTGTTCCCAAAGCAAATAGCTGTAACGGTTGGTCGGTCTAAAGCTTTTCTCAATAAAATGCGATCAAAAATGACGAAGTGACAAATAAACTGAAGAAGGAAGGAACTTGCACAATTGTATTTCTTTGCCATTGAACAATTCTTCTCCAATCGAAATCGGTCTTCAATCGGTACGCTGGCTGGGGCCTCGGTGTTACCGATTGACGTTCGCTTCGCACAACAAGCTCCACGTTTAAGGGTATTTCCAGTGTGCATTCTCCTAGTTATTTTCCAATTGCGTACTCCATTCTGCCGGTTATTGTTGGAATCGACTGCTCGAACTGCCGGTGTTGTCGGGTTTCGAGAAGGTGCATCGCGATTGCTCCAGCCAAACCGGAGCTGGCTGCCGGAGCGGATTGGTTTCGTCGAAAGCTGTGCAAACGTGGTGCAGCATGGCCAACATCAATTACGGGGCGGAAAATAAAAAGTGATAAAAGAAGGTGCGCAGGCAAAGGGAAGAGACCACACAAAGCATTCGATCGGTTGTGGCGCTGGGGAAAAGTGTCAAGACCGTACTACCTTCCGGAGTGCAACGGAGCATCAACGGAGAACCGAAAGAAAGCACCTCCGAGCGAACGAGGAGCGAAGGACTACTACTCGCGCCATTTGTCGTACGGATTTTTTTTTCCTGCTTGTTCGGGCTCTCGCCATAACTAAACAAATCTCTTCAACTCCCAGCTCCCAGCCAGCGCCGCCAGGATGTTTGCGGTGCGCAGATCAAACAGTTTTTTCGCCAGCTCGTCGTCGGAGGTCTCTTGATAAAGCAATCACAAGCAATAGGTAAAAGAGCACACTTTCTACCCGACCCGGCCCGGCCCCGGCCATCCCGTCGTCGTCGGCGGACCGCAAACGAGCAAGAGCAGCTCAAAGAAAACGGATGTGGAGCAGGATAACATCTTACTGCCGGGGCTTCCCGGCCAGCCAGGGTCCGCTTTTCCCGCACTGCATCGATTCCTACCCCCGGTTATGCTAATTTTAATGAGGAACTCGAGTATCGTTTTGCGCCGTTGCCTTTGCTGCTCGAATTTTCCACGAGCGCGAATAATCAGCTTCCGCCGGATGGCGGTTGGTGAATAAAACATGAATTGGCAATTTAGCCATCAGGAAAATCTACCGCGGCACTTGGGCACCCACCGTTTGAGGTCCCACTCGGGAGGGGGGCCGGCTGGAGTTGATTTGATTACGAGGCCGGTGTCCCGAAAAAAGGAAATTATGGAAATGCCTGTGGGGGCCCGGCAAAAACTTTCATCAAAAGAATCGCTCCGGCGCCGGGCCGGATCGGAGCCATTAGCATTCCAAACATTGTCGGTTTCTGGGCTTTTCTTCGGCGCACGGCACCCGACATAAAGTCATCGAACCCCCGCGGATGGTACAGCACAAAATTGTGGGATTTGTGAGACTTAAGATTCCGAAAATCGAAACGTCTTAATCAAAAAAATCGAAATCGGAGGGAATGGACACAAACTATGTAACAATTCTGTCTCAAGGAGGCAATTAAGTGGTCGGGTTTCGCAAAACAATGGTCGTAGCGCACTCCTTCCAGGACTCGTTCGAGATCGAGTGTCCGCACTCGGCGCGTCTCCTAATGGCGCTATGGATCGCTTCTACCAATCCGACGACGTTCGGCAGTCAAATTGGGAAAACAAAAAACAAGTGGAGAAGTACCAGCCCGGGGGCTTCCAGGAACTTCTGGCCTTCTTCGGTCCTCTCTCCCACGCCCCTTCACCGATACCGACAACCCTGCCCTAAGTCTAAGTGGATCACTTGGGTGCTCGTCGCTGAGTAGTTGATAGCCGATGATAGTTGTTCACTTTCCTATACCGCCGCATGTGTTGACAGGCCATTGTTGAGTGGCATTAAAATAATACAGACCCGTGAGATCCGACACTAGACAACGCGGAGGAGCCGAAGCCGAAGCAAAAAGGCCAAACCTCATCTTGAGGCAAGTCAAACCGTCTCCCAAGACGCCGAAGAAATGAAGACGACTCACTCGCGGCGTCTGCCGTTCCGTTCCGTTCCGGAGTTTTCTGGCGCCTCGTGGAAGGAATCAAATTACCTACTCGTTTGCCACCTTGGCTGCGCCGGCCCGGCGATTGGTTGCCAGAGGTTCGATCTTCTGACGTCCTCCACAGCTTCTTGGTGGAGTGGATTTTCTTCGAAAAGTGAGCAAAAATTTCCATCGTATGTGAAACATTCACGCAAATGGAGTGCCGGAATGGAACCCAACATTCTTCGAACCGCACAGCGACAGTTGGAACCATTCAATCATGCCTGCCAGGGTGGCTGCTAATGCGTGGGACTCTAGTACTTCAACCTACTGGAAACCTATCGCGACCGGTTCCAGGATCAAGTCCGGTCAGGGCCGGTGCGCGTACCATTGGCCGTTTCGATGTGGCACTCCAATAAATCGATAGACTAAAAACAAACTCCGATGTCCCCGGGGCAGAGCACGGGTCGGCACGTGGCCACACCAATTTGGTGCACGGGGTCCACGTCGGTCGTCATCGTTGGCGATCCAACCTGCGGAGAGAGCTAAAAAGGACTCGACCGGTGCTGCCGCTGCTGCTGACGAGCCCGATGATGAAGCCGAGGAAATGGAAATCGACAAACGCGTAATTGGATTTTCCGATCCGCTCCGAGGATGGCCATGTCCCCGGACCGAACCGGAAGAGATAATTTTGCAAGTTCTACCGGAAAAGTTCCTGGAACATACGGTGTGTCTAGTGAATTATGCCCAAGAACAGGACTCTCATTTTTTGAGATTTTTTGACAATTAGGGAATTCTATTTCAGGGAATTCATCAAATACCAAATCAAGGTATGGATATAAGCTAATGCAAATATGAATCCTTCTGCTAGCTCTGTGCTCGCCCCAAAGTTATCGCTTTCGTTGCCAATTCAATCCAGAAACCAGTCCAGAAACTGGTCAACTGCCGGCCCACCGGTTTTTGCGGGCTTCTCGGCACTTGGGCTCACCTGATCCAGGAGCCCATGGTTTCACCCAGAACCCGGCGCCCGGAAATAGACTCCATCTATCCGAGCCTGACCACACCGTTCCTTCTTCCGGAATTGAATTGGCAAGTAATTTATACACGGCACGGCTCCCAGTTGGAGAAGGATCTGGCTGTGGAATCGATTTTCAGAGCCTGACCGTTGACGTGGCTGACAGGAGAAGGAGCTGACAAGAGAGCCAGGGTAGGATAAATAACACAAACTATGAGCACAGCAGTGGATGGGCGAGTTCCGGCGATTCCCGGCGTAGCAGCAGTTGACATGCGCAACCATGCGATACACGGTGCCGAATCCGAATGAGCGAGTTTACGATGCGATACATATTCGGTGGATCCGAAATGAAAGCCATCGAAAGGGGCCGGAAACTAGCAGGGCGGAGCTGGGGAAGAGCACAGGATTCGTATCGGGTGATTTATGTGACCTCGTAAACTAAAACAAATCGTCCAAACGAATTGGACTAGATCAAATTCAATTAGGAAGTAGGTGAGGAGTTGCAAAGTTAACTAATTAGGAAGCCCGGAAAAGCGAGACCGGATCGCAACCATCGGACACTTGCCGGGCCGGGCGAAAGGCTTAACTTTTGGGTTTCTGCCAAGGCAGTAACTAAAGCAGTAAATATGTGGTGAAGCTAAATTTATCGGCGTAAGCTGTAACCGCTGCTGTGCTTTATGGCGATTACATTTGGTTTAAATAGTTATTGTTGGCCATCTTCTTAACCTTGGGCCCCAAATCATTTACAAATTTTGAGCTGGTCATATTTAGTTATTATCCTAGAGCTTTGCCAATCTTCCGTAATGTATAAGACTTTAAAAATTCACTGCAAACCTTCGTCTGCTTCGATGCTGGGCGTGTTTGATGTGACATGCGCTTGCCAACAGTTCCTCGCCGGAGATGGTTTAAATTGCGGTTTTTGCTCAGTATTTTGATACTTCCTTTCCGGTTCCGGTTCGTAAGCAGAAACTCCTTCAAAGGGAAACGGAAAAGAGTTAAATATCTCCGCAAGCACGAAACCAGCATTAATCACAGCGAAAGAAGCAAGCGCCAGGCGCCGATGCCTTCGTGGCTGGTGACATGTTAGCCAAACGTCAAAGCACAGCGTCCCTGGCCGCCGATGCACACAGGACTTCGGATACGGATCTCCGGCCCCGGCGAACCCCTGCCGGAGGCTCGGGACCCACTGTTCCGTAATTCGATCCGATTTCAATGGCTCTGCCTAATTGCTTGATTGGAAGATGATATTCGATGCTGCCGTTTCCAGATAATTCACTCACGCTCAATAGACGCTCAAGCCATTCTGCACAAGATATTTGATGCCTCCGCGGGGCCTCGTGTTGTGCCCGTGATTTGCCCGTTTTTCTCCGCAACGTGGACGTTTCCACGGCCACAGTTTTGCAGTTCCAGCGCTCCGATGCTATCGCTTTTCTTTGCATCTGCAATTTCTCTTTCCCTGAACACACTTTCTTCTCGCTTTCGGTTTTAAGCGGTTCTATTGTTAAACTGACTGTTGCACGGCAAGATGCACGTCGATTTCTTCGTCCCGGCGCGAGGGAACTGTCCGAAGGAGCGAACCCCTCCATTGATTAGTATTCTGTTACGCGTTACAGCTTCTAGCGAATTAAGCTTCTCGGATGTTACGGTACGGTCTCATTGTTTAAGATCGTCTCTTTTCATTGTGGGGTACTGTGCCACAAAAATCTGCGGCATTTTTAGATTAGGTTTACAAAACGAAAATGTAATTCTGATGAAGTATTCTCATTCTAGGTTCTATTGTTTGTATAGTAATTCTTTTTAACCTACGTTGATTTTTTCCTAATTTCCCTAATTTAACTTACGAAAAGAGATGGTCTTCCGAATAGACTTGATCTAGACGAAACGCTGTTATGCTCAACATCATATTTTAAAGTGAATGTGAGAGAAAATATGCAATCAGTGATACCAATTTCATCAATGCTGAGCGAAGTTTTCTGCCTTTTTTTTAATTTATAGCTCCTCGTCTTCAAAACATTATATCAACACTCACCTATCGTTAGCCCAACGTACGTGGAAATTCCCAGTCTGACACAATAACATTAAGAGCTTCTCGTTCTCCATATTTGTTTTCCTTCATGAGCATAAGTCCCTTTTCAACGCAATACACTTTTCATTGTCTGCCCAATAGTGATTTCAACGCCTGCTCAACCCTCTTCGGGGTTGATTCGAATATGGAACTGTCAAAAGCAAAAGTGATCGAAGGAGGCATAATTTGTTAAGCACAACTCTCAACAACTAGTAGCGTCGATCGAAAGAGCACTTTAACCATCCTTAATGTAGTCATTGTAGAAAATACTTTTTGCAACGAAAATAATCATAGAATACCACCTAATCAATTGCTCTCTCTCTCTCACCAACAGACTTCACGCACCTGAAGTCGACCTTCGGCGGTGGTGGCGGTGCCTGTTTACCCGGTAAGTAACAACCAAAAACCGGATCCCACAAGCCAAGCCGACAGCCAGAAATTAGTTATCATCGCTACCGTTTCAATATGAATGTTCCCCGGCCGAAAAGTGTCTAATTTCCCTTCGACTTCGGTCGGCAGGACATCAATACCGGGCGGCCACACTAACACCACCGTTCCTACCGTCAGGGATCGTGATCATGCGCGCCAGAAGTCAACTTCTACAAACTCCGGCGCCCATGTGGGGGGCCCCTGTGTGCACCCGAGCGTGCGTATGTGTGTGCTGCCGTTGTACAAGGACGATGTGACTTTTTTTTGTTGGCCATCGTTTGGGGGGAGTTCGTTCGGATCGCGCTACTCACAGGGAGAGAGGTTGAGTCAGATGACGTTATGTACAGCCGCTGCCGTCGTCGTCGTCAGTTGGCTCCCAATTTTCCTATTCAGCCACCCCACGACCGCCACCCTGGCCACCGTAAATCGTCCTTTCTGCGCTCGTTATTGCGCACCAACCGAAGGACCGAGGACGGGCCAGGGTGGGACTAGGCCGTTGGCTGGCTTTTCCTCGGCACGGTTCGGCCCGATAAAAAGTATCCCGAAGCAGCACATTTTGATATTTTAATCTCATTCCGGCGCACTCACGAGGGATACGGCGGCTCAAGGATACGCGGCGAGAGTTGTGCCCCGACCCGAATCGTGGGGTGGACAAGGGCGGCGACGGGACGACGACGACGACCAACAATACGATAATTGGTTTGGTTTGAAGAGAGCAAATTTTGCGAGCTGCGGCCGCCGGAAAAACGGGAAAATGGAAAACCTGCTCCCCGCTCCCCGGGGTCCGTTACAGTGTTGCCACGGCGTCGATTTGAACCCATTTTATTTAGGAACCCCCGTGCGCTGGTGGTGGTACCGTGTAGGGTGTTGATTTAAAATGGGAAAACGGGGAAGTCTTTCGGGGAAAGCGCGTTGTTTAAAGCCCCGTGACAACAACAAATTAAATTACGCTTTTTCCCAGATCTTGCGCCGTGGCCGCTGCGTGAACGTCGCCAGCGTGCTTTCGTGTTTTTCGGCACATTCTCCCAGGACACCGAAAGTTTGTGGCCTAATCCTTAGGAGCTGTGTCATCGATAGGGGCAAGCGACGAAATATTTCAATTACATTTTGTTTAAGCCTGAACTCGTGAATATTTTTAGTAGTAAATAATTTAAATAGTGCGAGATTTATACATACGAAATTTACATTGCATTAAAACCGGCTTGGCAATTTTTTGTTTCTAGACGAGTTAAATGAACCCGTGTATCGTATCGTAACAACATGGCCAGGTTGCAGGTCCTGGGGGCACCACGAATAGCAATCAAAAGTAATATTGCGTGTTTTTTATATTATTAGGAATTTAAAAATTACTTATATTAGATGGTATGTTTTCAAGTTTCAGTTTCAAGCTAATGCAGTATGTTTGGGTTATTTCGCGGAGCTGATACAACTGACCATACTATCGATACTGTTGGCTTTTAATCGATAGGTTCAGAAGAATATTTCTTAGTAAAGGCTTTGCTTGTCCTTCCGTTCTTGCTTGAATTGATTCTTCGAGTTCGAAAGTTGACAATTAAGGTTAATTCGGTGTTGTTTCCAACTATCAATAAGACAAGATTCCTATTCCCAGGTGGCTCCAGAGTGCCTTTATCAAAGTTGCTCCACAAGAATAAAGTGGCCATCACAGTGCAACATACGCCACTCGCCGAAACGTATCACTGGCATCCGTTCACGAGTAGACACGAGCTTCAGACAATTACTCTAATAGTGCTATCACATTAGGGCCATTATATTCGTTGATTATGGAAGCATTTCACGCTGATGATCGGCTTTTTCGCAGTCCCCTTTTTTGGTATCAATACCGAGAGGGATCATGTTGGCCGAAGAACGGGTGGCCGGTACCGAACAAAAAAGACACGTCACATACCGGTTTGCCTGACCGCACTCGATTCTTTGTCCCCCCAAAAAAGGACTAGCTCCCGAGGGACTCAAGTGTAATCGGCCTCTTAAGGTGAAGCGAGAAAAAAAAATGGGGGAACTCAACGCCACACGCAGATCGATTTCCGGCTAAGCCCGGATTATGGTCGAGCTGCGACCGAAAAGAAAAGCGTCTTCGGTTCGGAAAAATGTGCCCACTTTTGGGGCACCACACAGGTCCTGGTTCGTGGCAAAAGGGTCGCCGAAGCTCGTATGCGTGTCCCTCGTAGTCAACCGCATCCGGCCATACAGACCATTTCCCAGCGCGCTCTGTGAGTAAATATTTTCGGCCACCACAAGGCCGGCCCCATTGTTAAGGCCGGCGCATTGGTATTTTGCATTTATTTAGGTTCGCCCTGTCACTCGCACTTCACAGCAAAAGGTAAACGGATCCATCACCTTCGGATTGCGGATTTTTTCTCGTTCCTCCTGGCCGAAGCGCGGTGTCGAGCATGGGAATAGAATGTGCCGCTCGCCTTTTTTTCCCTCCGCCAACATAAAGCATATGCTCTGTGGGGAATGTGGACGCAGAAATGGGGCAATAAGCATTTTTCACATCCGAGCTGAAAGCTGACCACTTAAAGGACCAACTTTGCGCCACTCAGAGCTACAGGTGAATCGAATCGCCTCTTATCCTCAATTTCCGGTTACTGATTGAACTTTGTGCTTTTACACCACCCTTTGGAGTTCTTTAAACGGACCTCCGGCAACCGAATCCTTTGCATTTATTAGCAAATTCTTGTTTAACTTAACGACCGTAGCGAACCGTAAGCAAATACGGAACACATGCCATTGTCACACTTGTCGGTGGTGTGCGTAGAAAACAATCAACATAATTTATGCGGCCCCCGGTGGCGACGGCACAACACCCGACGTTCGAGAGAAGGAAAATTAATTAATTTACCTTAAAACGAACTAATAAAACGAAATTGGTAAAATTCTTGGCCATTCCCGCGTGCGTGCGTCCTCCGTCACACACATGTGTGCGCCGATGGGCAAAATTAAATAAATCTTCTATCCTCCACACACATTCAACCCATCCGGGGCCACATATCCTGGAGAAGGATTTGTGTAGTGTTTAGAAACGGTGCGCGTTCTGGAATGTGGCCCCGGAACGCGCGCGCGCTCTCACATACGTGTAGCTAAATAGTGAAATATCATTCACGGCTACTCTGGGGCTCCCCCCCTGCCCGGTCGATCCCGGATTGGAATCTCGAAGCGAAAGGGAGAGCAGGAAGGACGTCCTAATCCCTGTAAGCAAGGACGAGACCCGTGGACCGCATTCAAACAGCGCACAGCGCAGCGCAGACCCTCCGCATGGTAATGCGATAATGCGGAAAATAGTCAATTTCGGTGTCGTCGTCTAGCGAACCCTTTCCGGGGAACGCCGGAACGTAAGGAGAGTCGACGACCGTTACGAATCGGCGCAAGGAGCGTTCTCGAGCGTGGTATGTGAATTAGGCGACTTTTTGCCACCACTCCCTGGCCTGGTGGCCGGGAGGACTGACATTTGCGAATGTAACGTGGTGATGGAATTAGTTGACGTGTGTGTTCGTTGGATGTCCGTGGCGGGACCGGGACCATTTTTTACTTATTTTAATTAACTTCCAGCATTGGTCGAGGTCCTTGTGCCCGGTTGTGGTTGTGTTGCTTTTTTGCGAAATTGGGACAAATACTAACAGAGAATTCAGAGTTTGAAAGTGTTTGTTTTGGTCATATTAGTTCCATAGTTTGCCTTGGTTAATTATAGATCTATGGCCACAAACAATATATTTCTATGGAATGGAATACAACATTGATAATATGTCTAAAATTGCATAGGTTGCGAAATTAGGCCATATGTCTTAAGGCGTACACGGAGTATAATATTTTATTATAAAAAACCCAGAGTTTTTTGTGAAGCTTACAGTTCCTGTTTTTTTAATTTAATTTAGTTTATCTATTTAAAAATAGTCAACGGGCAACTTAGCCTAATTGACAATAAAAACAGGAAAACACAGGCACCAGTAATCTTATGTTGAAGCCTAGGCAGACACGTCATCGAAAATGTAAAAAACCACAGAAATTATCGAACTTTATGGACTCACGGCCAGGAAGGTTCTATTGGGTATATGGTGGGACTTCTATATGGAGTATATGGAGTCAAAGAGCGACGAGTAATTGTTGTACGTTGGTTGGTTGTTTGAAATTGTTACTGAATTCGGATTACAAATCAAATTTCGAATATGTTGCAACCAACGATCGACTACCGACTAACGGCCATACCAAAACTAACGGAGTTTGGTAACATCATTAACGTATTAGTTATGCAAACTTTTGCCCTGCCACCAAACGCACCAAAATCAGCCCATTACCTTTTTAATTTGTTTCTCTCACAATCGCAAATAAACCAGACCACGGCAAGACCTACAATGTATATTTTGACACTCCAACGTTGTGTGCAAATGAGATTGATCATCTGAAGTGGAGGGCCCTTTAATCGCCCCACCGCCAGCAGTCGAATGGGCCTGGCCTCGTCGGCGTACTGTGTTTTATTTACACGTCACTTAATCCATTAGCGTGCAACCATTGACAGTTTAACTGCAAACCGGTTATAAAACAATTCCTCATCCGCCGCCGGCTAGATCGCGGTGGCTCAACCAGCGCTGACCGAAACTGACATCGCAAAGTGACAGAGAAAAATCATCATCACCTACCGGATTGATTAAAACAACAATAAAAATAATCACACACCACCGAGAGTGTCCTTTCTCTCGCTCTCGTTGTCGTTCGCTCTGTCCACTCCCGGGACCAGGCCACCCCGGCGCTGTAACATGATATTTTATTTTGTTACAATATGATGAAGAGCAAAATAATCAATTAGGGAGCAATTATAGCACCCCAGAGCCCGCGTGAGGGTGTTTTCCCGTGGGCCCAGAGAATCGTTCACCCCCGAAATCGGTTTTCCCGGGGCCAGGGTTTCCCGGGGGGGTGTCCTGTCCTGGCCCGTCGCCTCGCCGTTGAGTGCGTGCGGGATGAGTGATGTGTAAACACGACAGACACCGCCGACAGGACCACCCCGGCACCTCGTGACGTGTGTGACGTGACGAGTTTCCACCGAAAAGCGCCCGGTGGTGGTGACCACCCCGAAACGCAACTCGACTTCCGTCACCCCGTTTTTCGGGCGTGCGTTGCAGACGGGACCGCCGTCGTCGTCCCCAAAAACCCGGTCTTCGACGAAAAAATTAATGAATTCTCAGCAGAAAACAGATTTAAATCCCCGCGCAATATTAACCCTGTTAACCGAGGGCTCTCGCTCTATCTTTGTGTCTGTGCGTCGAGTTCTTGGGCTCCTCAACACCTCAACATATTTAATTCAAGTGCGCGTTGTGGCGTTGTTTTTTTCGGAACACTTCTTCACCTTCTTTTTTTCGCCGTTCCTCTCCGGTGGCGGAGGTTTTAATCGCGCATCGAGTCCTCGAAAATCGAAGCCCACCCCGTTCGCCGAAAATCGCTCCAAAATGCCGGCGCATAAGACGGACGGTTCTTCCCGGGCCCGGAGCCTTCAATTAGACACCCGGGGGGGGGGGGGAACTCCGTTTGGATCCCCGAGACCCCGCGAGTCTCTAGTGGCGGCCGTCGAGTGGGGCGTCTACTTGCGGAGTGGCCACTTTCGGCACCGGTCAAAGCCCAAGCCCACCCCGTCCCGGCTGGTCTGTTTGTGGTGCGCTCCGCCGACGACGGCTCACGAGTGGCCAGGCTTCTTGAGATAATTGGGCACACACAGGATTACTGTGTCTGTGCGGCCGCGGAGTGGATGAATCGGTTCGCCGAAGATGATCACTATCCTCCCGTGCGCGATTCCGAGCATTAGATTATGCTCTGGCCCCCCTCCCAAACACACACAGAGGCAAAGGTGCCGCAAAAGACAACACATAAACGCGAGTGCCCGGTGCCGAAATTAGCCGGTGAAATGGGTTCGAGTGCACCAAGCGGTGAATGTGCGAACGGTCGGGGCCAAAACGGGCCAAAATGGGCCCGAATGGTAGTCGAAAATATTTCCCACTTTCCGATTTGAGCATAATTAGAGTTTAGAGTTCACACGGTCCGCGGCCGCCGATTGATGTTGGAATTGAACAAGGATGTTGTTGTGTGGTAAGGAGGAAGCAAACATTGCCGCGTAACGAACGGACGGATTTAACGAACGGATTTAACGAACGGATTTAACGGGTTTCAGGACCGATTGCACATACTGTGCCAAATTATCGATCTTTAGTTGCAGTCAGGACAGTTGATGCCAGTCCAAGTTAAGCTTCCCGGGGGAACGCTTTGGCGTGAGATTGGGATAGTCCTGCTGGAACATAACTTATTTGCTTCCTGTTCCAAAATTGATGGCAACAGATTGGTAACGAATATTAGCTCATGGTAGATTGATCCATTCCAATCCCTGTTCTCAGTCGAACAATCCTGTTAATGAGGCTCAAGGCTCAAGGCTGGTCTGCAATAAAGATTCCTTCTGCTCGTTTGTCACCTTCGTCCACCAGCGCTCGTTATCCTGGCCATTATCGTGTCTCTATCGAGGCAATTCCGCAACTTCAAACGGGACTTACCAAGGCTCTGTCCTTGTGGACAATCTAAGAAAACGTTGCGAGCTGGTTTGCCGTCCGCCTAATCTCATGACATGACCAGCCCACCGGACCCTGGCCAGGCGTACACTATGTTGATCTTATTAATTCTACATTCTTAGTTGATGCCTCATTTAAAGAAACGTTACTCCATTTAATCGCGCACTTCCTTTCCCTTCTCGTTGCAGGTGGCGGCGTGGACTCGAGTAAAGATTTCACCATCGACGGTCTCAACAGTTACGGGAAGAAGAAGAAGAAAAAGCGAAGGCATAGGTACGGTGCAATCAACACGTGACCCGTTACAGGACCAACTGTTAACACCAAATCTCTTTCTTACAGTCGAACCATATTCACCAGCTATCAACTGGACGAGCTGGAAAAGGCCTTCAAGGAGGCCCACTATCCGGATGTGTATGCCCGCGAAATGCTTTCCCTGAAAACGGACCTACCGGAGGACAGAATACAGGTGGGTTCGCCTTCTCCCCTGCCCAAATCGGTCGGTGTCCCCGTGAATCGCGCGTGTCACTAAATCAACGCCAGTTTAGCAGTTCATAATCGGGTGGATAATTAAATTGGTGTCGGTCCGCCAACGGCGGCATGACAAACGCGACGCGCGTGAAGGTCAGCACAACCCCCAAAAATCCGGTCCTATCGACCGGATCATTATGGAAGGGAAAATCCCGATCGGTACAGGGAAGCACTCGAACGGCGAGCGGCTCGTATCACAGTAAATCATGGTAAAACATTTTATAATTCGTTTACCAGCAGATTTAGGACCGAAGCCGCTTTTCCCGTTTTTTTCCACGCCTCGCGGAAAATGGTGGAAAACCCGGCTCGCCCGGAATGGCTGGCGGAGTCGGTGACAGCCAGCAAACAATGTATAAATTATTCTATTATAAACGTTATCAAATTATGAACCTCTGGCGGGAGTGGTCCGGTTTTCGGGGCTGACGACCGTCAGGGCGGCCGGTGAGCCGAACACGCGACCGACAAACGGCGACTCCGGCAAGGCTGGCTGGGGTGCCGCCAGTGATAAACCCCGGAGGGTTTGACTTTAAAACAAGTAAGCATGACGACGATGACAACGACGCGACACATTGATGCTACCGTCCGTCCGGGCTACAGTGAGGCTCACTTTGTGTGTCCACTCGAAGCAGCGTATGGTTTATGCTGCCGGCCGATCTAATTTATGTTTTCCGATGTTCTTATGGAACTAATCCACTGTCTGTCGATTAAGGCCCACCATTTAGTGTTCCAATTTATGTGTGACGGTGAGGCCAAAGTCTGTAGCTCACTGTACTGTTTCATGTCCTTCGCCGCCAGCGCATCGATCGGCAGCGTGTTCCACCTTCCGGGGCCCCATTTTACGACCCGTCGCCGTAGCCGTGGTTGTGGCTCAAAAATTGAATTAAACGGCCATTATTTACCGTTTGCGCATTGTTATTCTCGTGAGCCGCGAGCCTCGTCGAATCACAGTTTTCCCCGGGGCTAGTTTTCCCGTGTGTCCGTGTCCGCGTGTGTTTGTGGCAATTTGGCCCTTGATGATGAGTCGTAAAATATGGAAAGCGATAAAGTTGCAGCGGCAAGAAACTAAATCTAAATCAGCAAAATGGCGACACGCTGCGGCCCGGTGTCCTTTCGCTTCAATTCAATCCGGAAGTCCTTTCCGGCAGTACCACTCTGTCGGTGCTTATTGTTTAATGGCTTAGAAAATATTTAGTATGTTCCGTGTTCCGATTCCGTTTCACTCGGAAGGCTCTCGCTTCTCAAACGTCTTAATGGCCAAAAAGCGGGCCATAAAACATCAAACGCGAAGTGGACAACAAATTACAAAAGTGGCTTTTCGTCTATTAAGCAATTCGTTTCTTATTTTATTCGCTGTTACTGTTGGACCATAACAAAATTTATCAACCTTAATTCAAGATCGTAATATTCTCCCGATGGAACTTGAAACAGGTTGAACTCAAATATCACCATGACTTCAAGGGTAAAGGAGGATTATAATAATTTTGAAAGGCAGCATTGTGCATTGTGAGATGCACGTGACGAGCACTTCCTTCGATGCACCAAGCACCATGATCCACTTGGCTGGGCCCGTGAAAACAATAGTGCATCGCACGCCGACCCGGTTACATGGAGACGGTTTATGTTAACACAGAAAACCTATGATTAACCCGCCCAGTCACGTTAACTGTGCAACGCTTCACGCGGCCCTGGAACCTGCGAATGGGTCGGCAGTCGGTATGCAAATCCAGACAAATCACCAACCGTCCAGACCAAAAGGCCAGCGCCAAACGTAACTTCAATCCTCACAATTTTGCGCTTGTAAAAACTCCGTGCCGCAGCATGACCAGCAAAGTGTGGGGCCAATGGAGTCCCGAAAGGGAGCCGTCGCCGCCATATCGAAACGAACCGTAACGCGTCGCGTCAGCAAATGAATAATGCCGAGGCCCGTTTCGGGAAAATTTCGCCTAATCATTCGATAGTGAGCTACGTGCAATTAGGAGGGTCTCACGCGGCCTCCGTGAAGATCCGATCGGAGCCGTACCGAGCCTTCCGCTGCCTTCATTACACGGAATAATAATGATAATGGAAACGTTAGAATGCAAACAAGTTAGTTAACACATGTTTATGCTGCCCTCGGGCCGGTGGCCGGCGGCTAGCGATGTGTTATTATTTTCTTTCTCTCATCCCCGGCGCTGAGGGTTGAAGTGGACGGCCACCGACCGGGGCTATGGCAAACGGGGTGGCTTCTTGTCTTGTTCGGATCGAACGCAAGGAATGGGCAAAGTTGCTACCATTTGCTTTCACTTGGACCTCAGTACTGATAAAAAAATGCGCAGCACTGTATGGATGGAAAGCTTTGCAGGCAACTACTGTGCTGTTCGTTAAGTTTTGTCGTTCGATACCTTAGGGCGCTGCTACAAGCCTAATTTTTTATATTGTTACACTCTTCAATAAACGTATGCAAAGTTTCATTTCAATCGAACACTTAATTTATTTTTACAAGCCATTTAATATCGATATGTCACAATATTTTTTACAGCTGTTATGATTTCATGGATTTTTGCCATTTTCCAAATTCCTTTTGGGACACGGTGTATTGCCCTGATGAAAGAGGATGTTTTTCTTCTTCAAACCGGGTCTTTTTTCACAAAAATCAAACCGAGTCTTTTTTCTCTTTCAAAAATGTTACAACAATAATCAATATTTATTGTTTTATCAATTTGCAAGTATCCGCAATTTGCAAGTATTTGTAAGTAATCCGCTAACAAAATTTCATTCGCATCCCTCAAAACTGATACCAACATCTTCATATGCAATTTCTGGACGAACTCGTTTCGGAACCGAAGAAAAAGGTCCGCACCACTCTTTAGCCTCTTGTTTTGAATCAGGATCATGGTGCATAGACCCAAGTCTCATCCATAGTGATGATTCGATGCCCAAAATCCACTTTATCCTATCTAAAAAAGCAACAAATGTTGCCGAGAGACTTGCATTCGAAAGCGTTTTTAGCGAGTGCGGCACCTATTTTTCAAACAACTTTTAGGAACCCAAAACTTCAGTCAAAATACTGGTTATACTGCTCAATAAGATGGCTAGGTCTTATACTAAATCCCTTTAAGAGATTCGACGATTTTCCAATACGATATCCTGTAGTTTTTACGATTTCTATGGTTGTGTCTGTTTTTTACGTTTTCGATATGGATTCTAATTAAAGGCGACAAGTCCTCAGAACGACAAAACTTTATGAACAACCTAGTAGTAGTCGAAAGGATTAAGGGGGTTCAACGCCTGCTTGTTTGCTGCTCACTGCTCACTGCTCACTTCTCACTCGCTCGCTCGACAATGGCAGGCTGTTGCACTTAGAGATGACCACTTGAGGCCTCTGGCCGGGCTCATGACCTCCTTCTTACCGTCATTGCTCCCTCCCTCGCTCCCTCGCTCCCCCTCAATAGGTGCGGTGCACCTGAGAGCCAATTGTGCCGGTCGTTCCGCCTGTCATCTCGCGCTCACGGACGCTCCAAGCTTCCAACGGGGCTCCTCGGAACGGGTGCGAAACCGGATCAACGGTGTGGGCGGTGCGCGGCTGCCCAGTACCCCTGGCAGCATTTTTGTCTATCCGTGCGCCAGTGGTTCCCAGCTCACCCGAAGTGCCGCGGCTCCTTGTTATTACTGCTGATGATCGTGATGATCATGTTGAGCCCGCTTTTGGAGTTGTTATTATTTTTAATCCACAAGTTGCCCCCGGCCGACCGGCCGGGTCGGCGCGGATCTCCTTCTGAGAGGCTCCTCTTTTTATTCTATTTTTCAATTTATTACAATAACAATGAGGCACCCTTTTTAGCACCCGCTCGGACCACGAGGGCGGACGTTTGAACTGACGGACTGAACAAAATTGGTACACGGCAATCAGACAGTCGGGCGGGCGGACAAGGGCCGAAGAGTGAACAAGGGTCTCCCCGGTCCGTCCACTTGAGGTGGTCTTCTTCGGTTCTCGTTCTGGCCCCGCTGACAGTTTGCTTCATTGTTGCACACAGACACACGCAGCAGCAACAGCCATCGAGTGCCGTGTGAGCTTCAATCCTCAGTGAGGCGACCGGCGGCAACATCATCATCGTCGTCGTCGCCGTCGAGAAGGATTATAATAAAGACCGCCAAATCGCGCGTCAGAAAATTCCGCTCCCAGCTCAGTCTTGCGGCCACGGCAACAACGGGCCGAGAAGTTAAATAAACAGACAACCCGCGGCCCGGCTCGGCCGGTGTCGGATGTGTGAAGAAATAGCCTCCGGGAGCCCTGCAGACAGTCAATCGCCCGAAATTGGTGATATTGAACAGCGGATCCTGTGGATCTCGCGGTAAGGTGGCCGCGGTTTAACCGGTTGCCCCCTAATTAACCCCCAACCCCACCGTATAAATGGCCGGGACAACAATGTGCGATCGTGCAACACTCGGCGGTGGTGATCCCTGTTTCGGATCTATCGGCTTTTCAGCGGTTCTACGGTAGCGTTATGCAACTAATAACCGGGGGAACGCAGGAGATCGACCACTACCGGCGACTACTAGCGGAAGAACTGTGGGACAGAGGGGAGAAAATTTGGAGGTGCCCAACCTCAACACCAGCCAGGCAACGGTAAACGCTCCGATTGGATGTACTATGCTCTCCCCACCGGGCGGTCTTTCTTCTTTGAAATGCAAAGAAAATATTTACACTCGTTGGAGTTAGCCCCGAAGCCGCGTTCGCTTCTTGAAGTGTGAGTTCGACCGCGTTTTTTTTTTCGCCCGTTTTTCGGCTGGTCTTTGGACCTTTCGGCCCGACCCGCGGGCTCTTCGGCGGAGCGCTGAAGTGGCCCAAACGGCGGTGTGCACCTGGCGCACCCTGCCGTGGAAAGCAAGGGGACCTCCGTTGGCCGCAGTGAGAATGGAAATCAATCGATTGACGCGCCATTTGCTGCGCTGTGAGATTCCGGGGGTTGCCGCATTCTTGAAGATGCTACCGATTTGCGGCGCTCGGTAGCCTTCTTCGCGTTCGGCTTTGTGCCGATGCCGATTTGCTGCTAGTTTTGCTGTCAATCGAACCGATTGGCGCTGCACTCTGGTGGAGAGGTTAAATAGTGAATGGCCCGTAACAATGGTGCCCCAAAGGGCTGGTTAATACTTTTTTTACCGCTCTGACTTACTAATGGTGTCTCTCAATTGGCCAACTTTTGCTAGAACTGTGGCAAAGCTTCCGTTCGAGTTTGCGTTTCGTGGCTTTTGTGAAAATCAATCTTAACTGACAGAACCTTAGATAAATTTGTTGAGTACAAATATGCCACGAATAATTCATATGATGATGCCTTTTGTGGAATAGTAACCTTCTCTCATCCAAACCTTCGTTTATATCAACCGTTTGGCCAGCTTTAAGTAGCTCAAAATAGATCATCCGGTTCCGATCCCATCAAACACAGAGCATTATTTTCCGTCCTTAGCGATTAGCCCGTACAATCGATGTTGATGGTTCTCGTGGGCTTACCCAAGATTTTTACGCCTTGGGTTCTCAAAATGAATGCATTTTTCATCTCCAGTCACAATCCGATCCTAAGTACGACTCTGTCCCTTCTAATAATGATCTAAAAATCAAATTAAACTTGCATTAAAAGAATAAAATATAACAATCCGTTTACCAATCCACGTTATGACTCCGACAATTAACACAAAATGCTATAATTACAGAGAAAACTATTAACCTTACAGAACGGTCTGAACATAATTACTGACTTACGGTTCAACTCTTATCACTCAAAACAACGAAGGCCGACCTTTGCAAAGCCGAAATATTCAAACAAACATTGTTTACCGGGCTGTTTCAGCAAATGCAGTGACACCCGAACTCCCAAGTTCGGGACCAACGGCCCTAGGTTACGGTCGTTACTTATCCAAATTAACATTCCGTAACCCACAATCCCCGTGTAACCGTGTGGCTTCCGGGAGCGTGCCGTCGTCGGGTGCTCCGGTTCCCTGCTGTTCGCCCGCCGCCAGTTTGCTGAAAGTTTGTTAAAAACCCAAAAAGGGTTACTCATGTTTTCCAATTGCAACATACAGGTCCTTCCTTGTTTTTTTTGTTCCGCCACCGGTTTGCCGCGGCCGTGCCACTTCATCGAACCCGGATCCCCCGGTTTTACGGCCGGAATTAGTTTGCCGGGTCGCGGACGAGCGTGTGCCACTTAGAGAGGCCACAGGAAGATTCCGAGCCACCGAGCCAAAAAAAAAGGAATACGATAGGCAACTCCTCGGTGGCGGCGGCGTCGGCGTCGGCGTGATGCAGCCCAGCATGGTGTCAGGCGGCAGACGACCGTGCCGTGCCCGGGACGTTGTCTCATTTGTGGCGTTCATTAAAATGTAACAACCTGGGGAAGGGACCCAATAAGGGGAACAAGTGAGTGTTTGGCATGCCCATTTATCAATTTATTCCGAGGCAAATAAATTGTCCTAGATTGGTTGACAGTGCTCCACCCAGCACTCGGATAGGCAGGCACCAAAAAGGCGCTACAAACTAATAATTTTCACATCATTCGCATCGCTCGCATCGGCCGCACAAAGCGGTCCTTAATTGAACTCCTTTTCATGCACTCGCGCGCCGATTTTTCGCGAAGGTCCCGCGCCGAATCCGGAACTCCGGTCCGGCGCGACTGTAACTGACGGCCCCGTCGATACGAACACCTCTAAGCAACCGGAAGAGTGAGAGCGAGAGAGAGACACTCCCAGCAGGTGGACGAGAAAATGGCCACAAAGTCGGCCCGGTCGGCTACCGGCACGTGCCGACGCCGTTGGCCAATTATTTGGCGTTTTTGTGGTGTGATTAAGAATGTTTACCGGCCGCCGGATGCTGGGCCAAGTCCTGTTCGCAGCGGGGCGTTCGCTCCTCGCTACAATGTTTAGCACGCGATGCAAGCAGTCCCTGGCCTGACCAGCCCGATCTGTCATCCGCCGCGACTGGCCTCTATCGAGACCGGGTCACTCCCCATTGTCGAGTGTCCTCGGTGAGTATGTGAAACCTGAGCACTCATTTTCGGGTTCGGACACAAGAAGCGTAATGAAAAAATAATCTGTTATAAATTTAATTTGCCACACTCTTGGCCAAGCATCGCACCCAAGTGATCCCCTGGGATGATGATGCTGCTGAATGACGACGACGGCGACGACGACGATGATGAACCGATTATGAGGAGGGAGAAGATCCCAAGATAATCCGCCGCACCGGCCCAGAGCCCAGAGCCGAGCCGTGTGTTTGGGTGCGATTTAAATTAATGCTAAGAATGGCGAATGGCGAGGCCAAAGAAAAGGATGCAAGGAAGGGAGGAAGGGAAGAGGGCTGAGGCTGCCGGTGTGTGTCGGACAAATCAATAAGTGGATAATAACATCTTTTATCGGATCAATGAGCGATCCGTTCGCCGGCCGTCGGTGTAGTCTCGTTTGCCCATCACGATATGCTTCCCGGCACCGGCACTGACCCCGGACCCGGCGAGCATAGCACCCCTTTGTTGTGTCTGTGTGTCGGTGTGTGTGCGTGCGGCGGGTGGAGCAGAAATATAATTCCAGCACCCTCGCAGGAGCAGCAGCAACAGGGCGGCAACGCGCGCGGGGCGCTTAATTATGGGCTGCGGATTCGTCTGCGGAGTTGACTAATTGTCTGACTTTCAGTTTTCTTCGTGCCTTCACCGGGCACCCGGACCGGTGGAAGGAAGGCATGGCGCACTCGCTGCAATGATAGGGGACCCGGCACAGTGTTAATCTTCAGTGTGGCCATGCGAAAGGCGCGCCATGGAACAACGGTGCCGCCGTGACACAAGGAGGTGGCAATTGTAGGCGCAATGGGCGCGTGAACTCCTCGGCTGCAGCCACAGAGGGCATTCCACACCTGAGTGAAGGCGGCAGTGATGATGGCAAATATTGATAAACGCGTTAACCACGCGCGGCATTGTGGGGTTTTGTTCCCCGTGACACAACCAACCGGTCCATTGTCACACTGGGAGTCAGCGAGGCGTAAGGTGAAGATTTAATCAGAGCCCGAAATTGGATTGGGTCCGACTGACACCCGCCGGCTCCGCGTAAGTCGCGAGAGGCTAGGTATCGGCTTTCCGTTTCCGTGCCCAAAGAAGGTCCGGTTTGCGGGAGATCCCTTTTAAGATTTGAACAACGCCGTTTTTCGCAACTTTTTTGAGAATTGATACCCTCAGAATCGAGTCTGGTGGTTTTCCTTATAGAGTAAGTGCAATTTAAAATGGTGCGTCATTTAGTGGAGCGTGATTTTACTACTTTGTTAGAGAAAATCGGTTACAGGTGTAGGCTCAGTTCTTTCCCTTTATAATAGGCTCTTCAATAAGTTTTTAGCCTAGATAAGGAAAATAATTTTTACTGTTTGAAATACATTTTGTTATTTAGTATGGGCTCCTTGCACATCAATACACTTGTTTCAACGGGACTCCAATTTATGTATTCCATCCCTAAAGTGAAAAACTGGAAGAGTTTCCAAATATGCTTCCACAACTGTAATGACGTCATCATTTAATGAAAACGCTTTTCACGTATGATATTTTGAGACCTGGAAACAGATGGAAGTCGCTAGGGGCAAATCTGATGAATACAGTGGATATTCCAACAATACGAACTTTAATTCATGGATTTCAAAATACTCTTGTAACCTCATGCATTGTTCCATTTTTAGCAAACGCGGCACCCATTGTGCAAACAGCTTTCAGGAACCCAAAACTACAATAAAAATATTGGTGATACTGCTCAATAGGATAGCTAGGCCTTATACTAAATCTCTTTCAGTCATTCGACGATTTTCCAATACGATATCCTGTACCGTTTTCTACAATTTCAGAAGTTATGCCTGTTTTTGGGCTTCTTTGACATGGATCGTCTTGAAGGCTTGTAAGACCACATTTAAATTCAGAAACCATCATTTTAATGTACTAATTGAAGACGAACAGTCCTTATAAACTTTCCACATTCGTTCATAATTTTCCTTTGCTTTTAAACCTTCCAAAAACAAAAATTCAATCAGATTAACAATGATTTGTTTGATTAACAATGAACGGTTTTTGTTATTTATTGCCTTATTGCGTCCACATATTTATTAAAATAGCTTTGAATCTACCCAAAATCACGAGGAGCAATTGACAGCCATGAGGATATGCAGTAGTGTTCGTGATGGCGGAAACGTTTGATTACTTGACTCAAATAGCTAAACCTGCATTGATTTTTGGATTACACTTACTCTATAATGAACATCACCTTTTCTACAGAAGATTACCAAATCAACCTAATCCTAAAGTATCTGTTTTATTTCATCAAAAACGAGCAGAAATGTATTTTGAGCTACTCACGTTTGGGCTCCCAGTTAATGGATAGAATTTGCACTATCTGGATGGACTTTACATTGAACACGTCAGCTTGTTATTCCAAGAAAAAACCTTCCGTTTCCAACACAGCAATGGCCAATGAGCTTGCTCGGCTCAAACTGCAATGCATTTTGGCAGAGCATCCTGCGTTTTCGCCTTGCTTCACAACCTCCCCATTGAACGGATTCTGTCTAATCCTTTAGCCAGTCTGCTCTACCCCGAGCCCAGCGTGCCATGCAATGGTTTTGGATGACTTTTCCAAACTTGACTTATGACCCTTTCTCTAGCTGCTCTCTCTCCGTCATCCGCCGGCGGGACACATAATTTATGCGTAATCATGACAGGAATTCGTGGCTCACTGCATACCACCCCGCTCCGGGGCGGCCAATCCACCGTTCGGCGTCTCCGCGCACTCCTAATCCGTAGTTGCCGAAAAGTCCCCGCCCGAGACCGTTAGTGCTGGTTGGCTGCGGAGTTTTAGCCGGAGAATTTGTTCATTTGCCGAAAATTGGTAATCGTTCCGTTTTTTTGTCTCTCTTTTTGCGTTTTACGCCACTTTACGCGACCGGCTTCGAAACACTCCACCGCGGGACGGACGGTACTTTGGGAGCGGCCGAATTTCCACAGATTTTCGATTTCGACCCGGGTTGGTGCGGGTGGCGGACCCGCGGCGGCGGCGGTTTGAATGGAGAGATTAAAATGTTTGCGTGCCACTAAATTAAATTATCTTATTATGTGTTGTGTTGCTTGCCGGGGAGACCTCGCTCCTTAACGGTACATTGCGCCGGCCGACTGGCCGGCGGCGTGCATCGGAGGGAAGGATATAATTCGATTATAATTTCAGTCAACTATTTTCCCCTCTGACCCCGCGGGCCACGGTGCTATCCTTACGGCGGCACACGGTGTCCTGTCTCTCCTGCTGCTGGTGTCTGACATCGTCGGCAAGCGAATAACTCGGAACCGCCGCCGTCGTCGTCGTCGGCGGTGCTGATGTCATCAATAATGGTGATGCTTTTAGCCATTTATGGTCGCTATAAACATTCATTAGTTATTTATAACTCTCGTGTCTCGGCTTACTTATTATTATGAGATTAGCGCAAATTAAACTATCTTTCACTCTGTCCATTGTGTCTCCCGGAACGGGCGCCCTGAGGGGAACAAATTATGCAAAAGTAGATAATATAATTTAACCTTTTAAAGCATCATCGAATTAGACGCGTGCTACACGATGACTTTTGAGATTTAGTAATTCAATTTAATTCGTTGTTTTGCGAAAAGTATACCGAGAGTCTCTAGCCGCCGTTAGGCAACGAGCAATTCGCTATTAAGGACTTTAAGGATCTCTTTAAAAATACGCACCATGAGCATATAGCTATAAGGTATCCGTACTCCCGTTATTAATCTAGCGGAAATCCTTTGGACCGTACCATTTTCCCGCACTTTTCTTTGTATCAACAGACTCGAATGAAAAATCCACTTCAAACGGTCATTGTTGGGCGAGAGATGAAGTAGATTAAAATCTGTCCGCGCAAACTATTAAATTAAACTCACGGCGCCCTTTATCGGCCACGGGCTTCGAAATGTATCGCAATTCCCCCGGGGGATCGCCAAGCATTCTCTACAAGATCCCACCGGTGGCGATGATAACACCCACCGGGAAAAAAACCGGCAAAAACATCGAGAAAATTATCAACGCTACCGCGAAAATCGTTTTTAATCTACCGACCCTTTTTGGGCCAAGTGGCAGCACCAGGGAGTTTCCGATGCATCACCCTCCGCAGGATGTCCAGTGTTGCATCCTTTCGTGCTCTCCCTCTCTCTCATTTCCCGGCCGGAGTTCGGTTCGCTGTCCCTCATGCAAGTCGAAGCCCTTTCACTAGGGAACCCAAGAGCCCTCGTCGCGTAACCCCCTGGACCATTCGGCCCGAATCGGCATTACCGACCGATTAGACACGCCGAGGATGGGCACAAATAGGTACCATATGATCAAGTTGTTCCCTGTTGCGCCCGTTGGGAGTTGGAAGCGACTAAGAGGAAGAGGCCGGGCCGGGGCCACAAGACTAAGTTGGGTGTTAGAGAGTTTGGCAATGAATAGTAATAACAATAATCACCATTATCGCTACTCGTATCGGGGAAGGATGTCCTTTCGGTCGGTCGCGTAAACTAGCTGACAGGTTGGTGTGTAACATTTGCCGTGACAAACAACACGGACAACCCTGGCGCAACGGACAAGGCGAAACGGAGCTCGAGAATCCTCCAAGGCTTTGGCGGAGAGTGAATTAATTTGTTCGCGAGCGTGACACCGAAGGACGAAGGACAGTTTTTTATGTGTCACACTTTGCGATTTTAGTTTCACACTTTTACCGGAAACCGGGGCTCGCTTCCGAGTGTCCCAGCCTGTCACGTTGGATGAGTAAAATCCGATTGTTTTTCTTTCCTGCTGCAGGAACGTGGCTAACCGAGCACCGGAACCGGGACGATCCGGGAGCTATGTTTCATTTCGAATTTAAAAAGAAATGTCACAAAAACGAATCCCAGACCTAGTGCGGTGGTCGACGCTCTGGCTGGCACATTCTTCCAAAATAATGCACCACAAACGGTTGAAGAAATAAGTTAATTGAATTTCGCCCGCACCCCACCGTGGACCTGACCCGACACACCGCCCGTTGTCCTGCCGCTGCTGGCCATTCATCTAAATCCTACGCCCAATTGAATCAATTCATCTTCCGGACCTGGCCTTGGGGACCCGGTGCCCGACCGGTTCCGTGTCCTTTCGCTTCCTTAAATTGATCTCGCTCTTCTTGCCGTACTTCCAGTGCTCGGCCACCGAATCACTCCGACCGCCAACGGCAGTCGGGGGCATAACATGTCGGAATTAATAAAATAATGATAATCTATTGTGTCCGCACGGCAGTGTGCAGTTTGTGACGGAATTCCAGGATGGCCTGGATCTTGATGCGCCATTCCGACCGGAAGAAACAGGAGAAAATCCTTCGCCACGCCGGCCGCCCATTAGCAGTCGATTGTTTCAATTGATCCTCTGGACAGTAACTTTTGAAGGATACAAATGTTTGATTAATAAACGTACGCGATTTATTCGACATTTTTTTTCGATCGATTCCAATTTTTGATGCCTGGAACATTACGCTGGCTTAGCAATTGCCAAAACCCAATCCGGTGAAGTCCCGGAAAGGGCAAGACATAGTCAAAGTTCCGGAAATCATCGCTCGTTGCTATCAAGACTGATCCTGATGGCTGTGACTCACCGAGACTGTAAGGTGCCAAGAAATCTCAGTCGAGTTTTCAGTTCACCGTTGACAACTTCTTTCGATGTTCTCCAATTTCAATCGAATCCTTGAACTCTGGATTGTAATGGGACGGCTATTTAAGATCCTGGTTTTCATTTGGTTATAAAAAACGACCTAATATTTTTCGATGCTTGAATCTTTATTTGAAAGGTTGATTCCTTAATTTGATGTATAAAATACAATTTTTGTTGCAGAAAATTGGGAAATATGAAAAACTTATTTCTAAAGTGGAAAGTCTTCAACTCAAACGGTTCGATATTTGAAAAGCTCATTTCTACCTCGGTGGTTGTGTTAGTAATCGGACTATTATTGGACTACTATTGGACTATTATTTTTGGGATGCGGTGAAAAATAAATGTTATGCGAACAAATCAGTAACAATTCACGACCTCAAGACCTAAATTGAAAAGGGCCATTGCCGAAATAGGACCAGATACAATCAAAAATGTACTCCAATCGTGCCAATCGTGGAGGACATTCGACCAAAATCCTTATTCGAAAAAAAGTCTTGAACCTTTCGAATAAATCTTCAATCACCGAAAACTATTTAGCCGTTTGTAATAACCAAATGGAAAAAAGAACCGATTTGTGGCTCGGCCGATGCTCGAATCCCCAAAATACGCGGATCACTTCCGCAATCCACAGAGATGATGATGAAACTAATCGATCCCATTTCCTTTCTCGTTCTCTTTTTCTCACTCTCTCTCTCTCTTTCTCTTGGCGCCATGGCTTAGGTGTGGTTTCAGAATCGGCGCGCCAAGTGGCGCAAGACTGAGAAGTGCTGGGGCCGCAGCACGATCATGGCGGAGTACGGGCTGTATGGGGCGATGGTACGACACTCGTTGCCCCTGCCGGAAACGATCCTGAAGTCGGCGAAAGAGAACGAAACGGTCGCTCCGTGGCTGCTAGGTATGCATCGGACCCCGCACCCGCTCCCGTCCGCCGAGCCGGGCGGCGAGCAGGCTCCCCGGCGCGAACCGAGCCCCGGCCCGGGCTGCTACCACCGACCGGGCGGGGGAGCACCTGATCATCACGACGCTAACCACCTGTCCGTATCCGTTTCGTCTGCAGGCATGCACAAGAAGTCGCTCGAAGCGGCCGAAACGCTCAAAAACTCCGAAGATAACAGTGACCGTGAAGAGACACGCACGGAGTCGAGCGAAACGAGCGGCGGGTCGGCGGCGGGCGGGGCGGGAAGCTGCGGCGGCGGCCCGCTACACTCCCTCGGTGGCTCGCCCCTCAAGTCGCCACCGATTGCGGGCGCGCACGGGGACCCGGGTGGCCCGGGCGGAACCGGAAGCTCGCCGCACGGCAACGGCAGCAAGTCCCACGGGCACGGGCACGGGATGGGCGGGTCACGGGGTGCCAAGTTTCCGGCCCGGTTCGGAGGGCTGTCGTCCCCGACCGGGCGCCACACACCTTCCGCCAGTCCGCCACCTCCGGCGAGCGTGCACCAGCCGCCACCATCACACCAGCAGCCGCACCCACCCACGGCCAGCCACCCGGGGATGGTTCACCCGGGCATCCTGACGACGACGGCGCCGCCCGGCACCGGAAGTGCGATCAAGCTACAGCCACGGTCCCCGCCCGGAGCCAGCGGCCACCTGTCGCCGGTCGGCCACGGTCACGTGGCGCACCACCTCGCCCACCACGGCCCGGGACTTCCGCCCGGGCTGCCCGACGGTGGCCCCGGCGGTGGCCCCGGTGGTGGCGGGGGCAACGGGCCGCCCGACTTCCTGCTGGCCAGCACGACCCACAGCCCCACCAGCAACAACAACAACAACAACAACTATCACCCCGAAAACGACCACGAAGCGTTTAGGTGGGTTGACTACAAGGACCCGGTCGCGTTCATACGGTGATTAACTGCACATTTACTTGTTGCCGCCCCCCCCCCCCCCACTCTGCCTTGAAGGTCCCCTCCAACTCGGGGATCCCTCTGAGCTTGGAGGTCCTTCCGAACTGGATTTCCTGCATGGCCCTTCTCATTCTTCGTTCGTTCTAACCTCAAATCTCTCTCTCTTGGCAGGAACAACTCGATCGCCTGTTTGCGGGCCAAGGCCCAGGAGCACCAGGCGCGGCTTCTAAACAGTGGGCTCCTGCTGCAGGTGCGCTCCTTGGCCGGCCTCCAAGGACACCCGGCGTTCGACGGTGGCTCGGTGGGTCCGTCGCCGTACGATGCCTGCGCCACCGGCCCGGCACTCGGACTCCACCACCAGCGAACCCCTCCACCACTGCCCCCTTCGTCGGCGGCGTCATCGATCGGAGCGCACCCGAGCGCCGGAAGGACGCCACCGGTGGGAGCGCTGGGCGTCGACGGTCTTTCGCCGGCCGCCCTGCTCGACATCGACCGGCAGCGGGCCGATGCCAACAGCAGCAACGGGTCGGCCATCTCCGTGAAGGGCGCCAGCAGCAGCCCCAACGTCAGTACCTTTTGACCCCATCTCTAAGCCCCCGCCCCGGCCGACGGACCCCCTAGCAACAAGTACAACGAATCGAAACGATCGATCATTATTTAGGGATGTATGGAGACATCGAAACGAGACGAGAAAAACACTACCAAAGAGGAGCGGACGGGTGCCCAGCGAGGGGGACCACTCCCGTTCGCTTCCGCCCAGTCCGCATCCTTGGGCGACGTCAGGATGGTGGCGTCAGTACGAGCGCCGGGCAGCGAGAGCCGAAACCGAACCGAAACCCACAGCTCGTGTACATACTACGCGTCTAAGCATTACGCCTATACATAAATATACATAATTTTCCACCTCTTTTTTATGTGCAATCCATCTAAAATGAGCCTAACGACTTAAGTAAGAGAGGCGATGCAAGGCGAGCAGCAAAATACCCCCACAAATAGGTGATAAAGTAAATACGTAAGCTCGTGGCGACGAAAAGTATTAAACCAATTTGGACGTGGCTGCCGAAACAATAAACTTCGGGCGAGTTGGAGGGCGAATCTTGTATAGAAAGCACAGTACAGCAAAGCAAATAATTTATTTCTACGTAAAACACACGAAACGTTGACTCGCGAGCTCGGTCCATCGAAGGCAAACAGTTGTACAATGTTACACAATCAAACAGTCGAAGCCAAGAGTAACGGGGTTGAGCTATTACATTCACCTAAAAAATCTGAAGCAAATCGGCTAAATTCTGTCCCATTGCCACGGCACGACTATCGATTCGCGTGATCCCAGTGATTAATTTACTTCCACGAATGGTTTTGTCTCAACTTTCTTCCCCAAAACGAGTTTACAATCACTTAACACCTATCCTCCTCATTAAGAGACCGATAGCGTGAAGAATCGAAAATAGTTGGACGGTTGGAAAAGAGTTAGTAAAGTGAAAGAAAAGTGAATAAAAACAAAACGCAGCAGCATTAAACAGATGTAAAGTGTGAAACTGAAACAAACAGAAACAGCCTAAACAATAACAGCAACAGTAGCATCGTTTGTTTTCGTTCGATTCGTTTGAAAGAAATGACAAATTTGACTTGAATAAAGCAAACCATTTAAAATCAATCAAACGTGTTAAATTTGAATTTTCCTCATAGTAGCGCCATCTGTACGTGAAGTTGGGAAACCGATTTCACTTTTCTCACTTACCGTATTTTTCCGTGTATAACGCGCACCTTTTTCCCAATTTTTTTAGCTCTAAAATCTGGGTGCGCGTTATACAAGGGGAGTAAAAATTTTGTCTCCTCTAAACATATAAATGGACTTTTTTCGGTACTTATTTTATGGTATTATTGAATAAATTATGAAATGAAACATTTGTTAGGAATATAATTATCCTTAAAGTCATGGCAGGGAGTTAAAACAGAAGTTGTTGTGAAATCATTTAAGAAATGTGGCATCAGCAATGCTATGGATGGATCTGAAGATGTCGCAATTTATGAGGACTCTTCAGAGAGTGACAATGAGGATAACATTGAAGAGCAATTAGAGAATATCAATTTGTCACACAGCAGCCAAATGTAAACAGTTTAGCTTACAGTTTTCTTCGATTGCAGGGTCGTGGTGCATCATGAGTTGTTGTCTAAGGATAGAACAGTCAATAAAGAATATTTTCTGCAAGTTACACACAATTCGCCCGAAGCAATCCGTCACAAACGCCAGGTTTTTTGCGAAACCCAAAATTGGTTGTCGCGCTCCTGCTAACACATCGTGGTTTCTGCTCTAATTTTTGGCCAAAACAACACACTGATGATGCCAAAGCTACCGTTTTCTGTAGATCTGGCCCTCTGTGCCTTCTTCTTATTCCGGAAACTAAAGGAGGCCATGCAAGGACGACGCTACGATACGATTTAGGTGATAAAGACGGCATCGCCGATGAGAAAATCTTGTCCAAGCAAAACAGTTGTCAAAAACTGACCGATTACTCAAAACAGCCGAACTTAAAAAAAACTTAAATTAACCAAAAAATCAGTCACTGACATGTGCAGCAACCTAACGCCACAAAAAATCGAAAATCGGATATAAGTAGCCCGCGTAATACAAAATTGTCAGAACTTTTTGAACGCCCCTCGTACATCATTATCAATGGGTATTTGTTGGATATCACATATCTGAAAAATGTAAAATAAAAAACCTTTTTCCATTTTTTGTCTCTTAAAATATGGGTGCGCGTTATACACGGGTGCGCGTTATACACGGAAAAATACGGTAATCTTGCATTTCCAAAACGAAGAAAAAACAAAGAACTAGAAGAAGGAACGTATCTGGGTAGGGTTGAGTCGGACCCTTGCGCTTGCACAGGGTCGAGTCAGGATGTCAAAAAGTTGTCAACAAAAGTTTTCTGCTTTTCATTTTGTTTTGGTGGGTACTGTTTCGTCCTTCGTCCTGCATCCTTAATTCGGGGCTCTTCTTCGGAGCCCTCTTCGGATGTGTGGCCCTTTTCAATAATATCCCAAGTGTGCGAACATTACTTCTCTGTGTTAAGTCTTAAGGCTCTCGATGTGAAATCATGTCCTCGTCATCACCAACCCGCCCGCCCGAGGATGGGAACCATCCTGGAACGGTGCAGCGGAGACCGCCCGGAGGACCATTCGCTGCCTCTGGCCCCGGCGCTCAGAGCAAACCGATCGAGATGCAGGCGGCGGAACTTTCGGAAACGGAAGACAGCTCCTACATGTACTTCCGCCAGGAAGGCCTGTACGCGAACAGCTTTCCGAAGATGAAGGAAATCCGCCGTATGGGCAAGATGTGCGACGTTACGCTGAAGGTTTGTTTCCCTTTTTCCCCATCGGATGTTCCCTGTGGCGAAGGAAAACCTGCGATAATATCTGTTTGGTTCCATCTGTACTGAATGGATGTGTGAATAGAGATGCTTCCGGACTTCCATGGATTATAAGTTTTATGTTGCCACTTTGTTGTAGCTAACCATTCGTTCAATCACGCAGGTGGACTCACATTCCTTCTCGGCACATCGGATCGTGTTAGCGGCCACCATTCCGTACTTTTACGCCATGTTCACCCACAACATGGCCGAGAGTAGAATCAAAGAGATCACGATGAAGGAAATCGAACCACTGTATGAATGAGCCGCTGGCTGTCGAACGTTGTCTGCTGGTTTCGCTAACGACACGGTTCCATTTTAGGGCACTTGAAAGTTTAATCAACTTCGCTTACAGTGGACTAGTCAAAATCGATACCCAGAACGTGCAGAGTCTGATGGTCGGGGCATCGTTCCTGCAGCTAAACGAGGTGCGCGACGCGTGCGCCAAGTTTCTCAAGCGGATGTAAGTAATTTGTCTCTCCGTTGTGCGAAGATCGGTTACTCATTACACACTACCCTGCCACAGGTTTCACCCGCACAACGTGCTGGGAATTAGACAGTTTGCCGACACGCTCAGCTGCTCGAAGCTGATTGTCTCGGCGGACCGTTACATCCACCAGCACTTCTCGAAGGTGGCCAACGGGGAGGAATTCCTTGCGCTCAGCTGCAACGAGGTGATCGATGTGATTGGACGGGATGAGCTGAACGTGAAGAGTGAGGAGTGTATTTTTGAAGCATCAATGCGCTGGGTGAAACACGCCCAGGACAAGCGCTCCATTCACCTTCCGCTGATACTGAGCAACATCCGGCTGCCACTGCTGTCACCCCAGTTTTTGGCGGACAACGTTGCGACAGAGGAACTGATTAAAACTTCCCACAAATGTCGCGATCTGCTGGACGAGGCACGTGACTTTCACCTGATGCCCGAACGGCGTGCCCTCGTGGCCACATCACGAACAAGGCCCCGTTGCTTCGATTTCGTAGTGGGCCTCATTTTCGCCGTCGGTGGGTTGACGAAGAACGGTGAATCGGTGAGCACGGTCGAGATCTACAATCCGACGACCAAGGAGTGGAGCATGGGAGAAGCGATGACTATGCTTCGATCGCGCGTTGGTGTGGCCGTTACGAACGGGAAGCTGTATGCGTTCGGTGGATTCAATGGAACCGAACGGCTATCGACGGTGGAGATCTACGATCCGCGGCAGCACAAGTGGTCCCAGGGTACGGCTATGCACTGTAAGCGCAGCGCTGTCGGAGTGGCCGCCCTCGAGGACTATGTGTACGTGTGCGGAGGATATGATGGGGTAACCAGTCTCAGCACCGTCGAGCGGTACTGCCCGAAGACGGACAGCTGGAGTACGGTGGCACCGATGATGAAGTACCGATCGGCCGGTGGTGTGGCATCGCTCGGAGGCTACGTGTATGCGCTCGGTGGCCACGACGGACTGTCAATTTTCGACACCGTCGAACGGTACGATCCGTTCAGCGATACCTGGATCAAAGTGCGGTCCATGATGAACCGTCGCTGTCGGCTTGGGGTAGCAACACTTGGCAACAAACTGTACGCTTGTGGCGGCTACGATGGGAACTCGTTCCTGCGCTCGGTCGAAGTGTACGATCCGGTCAAGGATAGCTGGTCACTGATCGCGCCGATGAACGTAAAGCGTTCGCGGGTCGCCCTGGCCGCCAACATGGGCAAACTATGGGCCATCGGTGGTTACGATGGTGAGTCGAACCTTTCGACGGTCGAAGTTTACGACCCGAAAAACAACTCCTGGACCTTCGTCGCACCGATGAAGCACCACGGCGGAGGTGTCGGTTGTGGCGTTATTCCGACCCCGTTTCAAGATTGAGTGGTACGCTTTCCTATCCCGGCCAAACTCTCTTAAACGCTATCGAAATTTATGTTTGCTTCTACTAAAAAAGCAAAAAGTCCCCAGCTTCTCACTAGGCACATGGCAAGATTTCATCACATCACCTACCACCCAGACCTCCGCAATGAACGATCTGTTCCCCGATTGCTGCGGAATATATCCCGATCGTAGCTTTTTTGTGATTAAAACATACGAATGAATATTGTGAATATCTGTACGGTACGAAAATTCTGTTTAACCTTCGAGCAACCAAATTATGGTAAACAATTAGCAAAATAATAGCTTTGACGCGGATGTGGCGAGTTCGTGCTTTAAGCAACTTGTGTATGATCGTCGTTACTCTAGTTCGATAAAGTTGTGATGCTTTGTCTTCTTCATTCGTAATTATTAATAAATGTTCTGGTTAGCGTGGTGAGCACCTCATTTTAAACAGTGCATAATTAGAATATCTTCAAAGAGAATAAAAATATAGACGATACTGTGTACTTGTGTAACAGCAGCAAATTACATTGTCTCATTTCATTGCATGGTCACAAAGTTTGTCTCTGTGATCTGCTACTTTTATCTTAGTAAATTGGCTACAGATTACGGGTAATGTTTAAAACTATTTGTCACAAAATTCGGAATGCTGATTCCGTAGAGAGGTAATCCGTCGAGTCGACCATAATACAAGTTAATACAACTCCAAGCCAATTGACTCAACAGATGCAAGCATTAAAAAACAAGTCAAATGGTTCATCAATTATTAATCATTAATTTACATAAATTCCTTATTAGTTTACTTCATCAGGAAATCGGAATTCCGGGTATTTTCACTATCTTTGCTTTAAACGCAGTTTCCCATTCTTGCTATGTTCGGTGAATGCAGAGTGCATCGCGAAATGCATCGCACACATACATTAGTGCAGTCGCCTAGGCAACGCAGTTGGCGTGTCCTTGAATAAATCTTAGGGGAGGAAATTTCGGCGTTATTCTTCTTCCCGCTTATTCCTCT